>NW_007728703.1:19528-27899 GCF_000696425.1 Galeopterus variegatus | reverse complement strand
ATGCGATACACCATATCAATTAAATTAAACACAAAGACCATATGATCATCTCTATAAATGCTGAAAAAGCATTTGATAAAATTCAACAATCATTCATGACGAAGACCCTCTATAAGTATAGATCCTCTATAGGTATAGACTGAAAGTATCTCAACATAATTAAAGCCATATATGATAAATCCACTGCCAATATCATCCTGAATGGGGAAAAGCTGAAAGCTTTTCCTTTAAGAACAGGAACCAGACAAGGATGCCCACTCTCACCACTCCTATTCAACATAGTGTTGGAAGTACTAGCCAGAGCAATCAGAGAAGAGAAGGAAATAAAAGGCATCCAGATTGGAAAAGATGAAGTCAAACTGTCTCTGTTTGCAGATGACATGATCCTATATATCGAACAGCCTAAAGCCTCTACAAAAAAACTCTTGGAGGTGATAAATGAGTTCAGCACAGTAGCAGGATACAAAATCAACACACAAAAATCAGTAGCATTTCTATTCACCAATAGTGAACATGCAGAAAGAGAAATCAAGAAAGCCTGCCATTTACAATAGCCACCAAAAAAATAAAATACTTAGGAATTGAACTAACCAAAGATGTGAAAAATCTCTATAATGAGAACTACAAAACACTCCTGAGAGAAATTAGAGAGGATACAAGAAGACGGAAATATATCCTATGCTCTTGGATTGGAAAAATCAACATAATGAAAATGGCCATACTACCCAATGTGATATACAAATTCAATGCAATCCCCATCATAATTACAATGACATTTTTCTCAGAAATCAACTCAAAATGGATTAAAGAATTAAATATACACCCTGAAACAATAAAACTTCTTTAAAAAAAACATAGGAGAGACACTTCAGGAAATAGGTCTGGTCACAGACTTCATGAATAAGACCCCCAAAGCACGGGCAACCAAAGGAAAAATAAACAAATGGGATTATATCAAACTAAAGAGCTTCTGCACAGCAAAAGAAACAATTAACAGAGCTAAAAGACAACCAACAGAGTGGGAGAAAATATTTGCAAAATATACATCTGACAAAGGATTAATATCCAGAATATATAAGGAACTCCAACAACTTTACAAGAAAAAAACAAGCAACGGTCCGGCCCGGTGGCGCACTGCGTTAGTGCGCCGCTTGGGAAGCGCGGCTGCGCTCCCGCCGAGGGTTCAGATCCCACATACAGACTGGTTCCCACTCACTGGCTGAGCGAGGCGCGGGAGCAACGCCGAGGGTTGCGGTCCCGGTCCGGTGCGAAGGTATACCTGTTCCCCAATGTTCATCGCAGCACTCTTTACAACAGCCAAGAGTAGGAATCAGCCCAAATGTCCATCATCGGATGAGTGGATACGGAAATTATGGTGTATCTACACAATGGAATACTACTCAGGTATAAAAACGAATGAAATACTGCCATTTGCAACAACATGGATGGAACTTGAGAGAATTATATTAAGTGAAACAAGTAAGGCACAGAAAGAGAAATACCATATGTTCTCACTTATTGCTGGGAGCTAAAATAAATAAATAAATAAATTCACACGCACACACAAAAAAACTGGGTGGGGGGGGAGAAGACTTAACAACTACAACTCCTTGAAGTTGATACGACAAGCAAATAGAAAGGACATTGTTGGGTGGGCGGGGGGAGAGGAAGGAGGGAGGGGGGTTTCGGTTATGGGCCACAATAATCAACCTCATTGTATATCGACAAAATAAAATTAGGAAAAAAATAAAAATAAATAAAAAATAAAAAATCTAGCCTTTAGAATATAATTTGTCTGAGTTTTGTTTTAAAAATAAACACACAATAATGGCATCAAGAAAGTGAAAAGACAATCTGGGGGATGGGAGAAAATATTTGCAAATCAAAAATCTGATGTGGGGACTTACATCCAGAATATTTGTATACAGAATATAGAACACTTATGCTTCAATAATAAAAAGAAAATAACTCAATTTTTAAAAATGAGCAAGTGATTAAATACACACTTCTTCAAAGAAGATATACAAATGGTCAATAAGCACATGAAATGATGCTTAACATCATTAACTAATGTGAAAATGCAAATCAAAACCACAATAAGATGCCATTTCACAGCCCCTACAATGGCTATAATAACATTTTTTTTAGAAAACTACACACACAGAAAATAACAAGTATTGTTGAAGAAGTGGAAAAATGGGAACCCTCATACTTTGCTAGTGCAAATACAAAGTGTGGTTCAGCCACTTTAGAAATCCATTTGGTAGTTTCTCAAAATGTTACACATAGACTTATCATACAATCTAGCAATTTCACTCCTAGGTATGAACCCAAGAGAAAAAATAAACATCCACACAAAAACTTGAATGTGAGTATCCACAGCAACGTTATGCATAATAGCTAAAACATGGAAACAACTCAAATGCCCATTAACTAATCAATGTATAAACAAATGTGGTATGTCTATACAATGGAATATTATTTGGCATTAAAAAAGAATGAAGTACTGATACATGCTACAAGATAGATAAACCCCCCAAACATTATGTGAATTAAAAGAGGTCCATCACAAAAGACCACAGTTTGATTCCTTTTAAAATAAAAGTCCAGAATAAGCAAATCTATACAGACAGAAAATAGATTAGTGGTTGACTGAGGCTGGAGGTAGTAGGGTGGCAAATGGAAATGGGATGACTGCTAATGGGCATATGTTTTTTTGGGAGATGGTGATGAAAATATTCTGGAATTAATGGCAATGGTTGCACAACTCTGTGAACATACAAAAAAACATTGAATTATATACTTTAAATGAGTAAATTTTATGGATCATATTTCAATATTACCTCTATGCACACACATCTGTCATATTAAAGAAGCTCTTTAAGGGAAAACAGATAAACATTAGATTCATCATCTTTATTAAATTCGAGAAGTGATGTTGAAAATATTGTGGAATAGAGTACGGAATTATAATTAATTTCCTTATATATGAGATATTTTAGCTGTATTAAACAGTACATATAAGCATGGCTTATTTCTAATAAAAGAACTAAGCATGTTCATAGTGATCATTATTCCTATCACTAGCTACTCTGGAATTGTTTAGGAATCTTTCCACTTTCTGCCTGCAGAGTATGAACCAAAGGGAGATTTTGTAAGTACTTATATTGTTTTCATTTCTAAATTGGCTCCAGGAGTAATTCTCCACCGAAGAGATGCAATATCTAAGGTTTTGTGATTTGTTATTCTAAACTGCAGTTCACGCAGTAGCTTCCATGGTCCTTTTTTTTCAGTGAGCAAAATCCCTCTCAAAACATTTGAGTGTCAATTTCACTTGTAATAATTCTTTAAATAATTATTGTTTTGACCAGTATGTGAACTTTCAAATATATTAACAATAATCACCTAAACCAATATTACATCCAAAGAGCTGTTGAATGCTGCCTGTCTGATGAAGACAGAATTCTGGACATCTCATCTTAATAGTGGAAAGAAATGCATAAGGAAATTAAAATAAAATGTAAGCACACAAAACATTTGTTTTTCTCATTAGTGTTTGTGTCTTTATTGTGTGCCAGGCATGCAGTAAGTACTTTATATTCATTATTTTTAAAATCCTCAAAATACCCCCCCCAGGAGCAATATCATTTTCCCTCTAGCACAAATGATGGAACTGTGACTAACAGAGAACTCTGTACTTCATAGAACCCGCTAAGGGTCCCACAGACGGAATGAGAAGCAAGGTCTGCCTTTGAAACACTAGCTCTTACCCCCTCTACCATTTTCTTCCTCCACGTCTGAATGAATAGGTGCTATTAAAACACAATTATGGAAACAATGAGTTTTTCCCTGAGAGGAAGGGTACCAGTGAAGACTGAACTAAAGACAGGATGTGAGGCTTGAGTTGGGTTTTAAGATATGAATTCTAGGTAGATTGGGGCCTAGATAAATAGAACCTTGTGCATGAAGTTACAGAGTTCAGAATGTATTTTAAAGGCAAGAGGAGACATCAGACACTTCGAAGTAAGAATTATATGAACATATTTGTTTTAGAAAGACAAACCTATCAACATAGCACCAGATTGTCTGTGTGATGGGGGAAATTGTGAAAAAGAAATTGATAGCAAGATAGATCACTTAGAAAATCCCTGCTACACATCGTGTTAAAATAATGATATACATTTTTTTATTAAATTTCACACTCATCCCCTTCTTATTCCCACAGGAAAAACCTAGTCAATTCAAGACACTTTTGAATTGGGATAAAAGCATCTCACCCTTTCACATTCAATGATTAACACTATTAAAAATTCATGATTTCACCCTTTTTGCATGAGGTTGCAACTGTGTCAACAGGTATAATTAACCAAAGAAAATCAAAGCCTAATAAATTAGAGAACCCAACAAAAGGAGATAGAAGATTGACATTTCAAAGGGGGAAAAAGATTCTTACTCTTTTCTTCCTTTAAATAGGTAATTTAAATCTCAATAGCAGCCAGAGCCCCCTTAAAGAATCCCTGAGCCAGAAAATGTATCTGAAGGTCTAGAGCGGTTGCCAAGCACTCAAATTTCCATTTCTTTAATTACACAGATTTGCATGGGCGCATGTCTCACTCAGGACATTTAAGTATAAATGTGAATATGAATGAGAAGATAAAAACATTAATTTCATGATACACTTCAAGGGGATCAGTATAAATGCTTTGTCATGGGGCCTTTGTTACCCATTAGAGGTAAAGCACCCCATCTCACTGACTCAAAGGACCAAACAAGGAGTGGAAATAGCAAAGGATGAAGGCCTTCAGAAAGCCAAGAACACACATGCCTTGTGAGGAGACCCATATTCCATATTCATCATTCACTACTTCAATGGTTATTCAGCACTTGCTACCAGCCAGACACAGGTTATATAAAATAAAAAGCTGAATGCATCTCCACCTTGAAGGAACTCTCATACTCTAGAGGGAAACAAAACATGTACATGAAGAATTATAATATTATAATCCTTAAAATATCTATTCCTCAATGACAGGAAAGGCTGCATAAATTCTTTAATATGGAGTCTGAAGGCTGAAGAGGGCTTTATCATTAAGAAATGGAGGAACAGGGGCTTGGAGGATCCTGGTGGGTGGGTGAAACACCACTGGTGAATGCTCAGAATAGGAAAGTACATGGATGATTTGCTCAGGAAAAGAGGGCGAGTTCTTGATGATCTCTATTTAGGATGCACTAAAAAAGAGGGTGGCAATTCTGAGGACAATTTTGAGGAGCCCCCTATGACAGGCTAAGAACTTGGAAAACACACCGTGAGTTTAAGATGGTCACTGCTTTCACTATCTACAAAAGTGGGTCTCAAAGACTGGGATCAGGCAAGGTTGAAAGCCCACAAAGACCTTATGAAACAGTTCTAGAATCTGGGCAAGAGATAAGGAGGACCTGAGTCATGGCAGAGACGATAATGGAAGAGATGGAGGAGACGCACAGCCATTCCTGAGGTGGAATTTTATTGACTTAAAGAAGATGAGTAAGAGCAGCTTCAGAGAGAGGAACATATTACTCACAATTTGTGCACTTTCCATACTGCACTGTAAATTTCTATCTGAAAAAATGCAGACCCCTTGATGGCAGGCCTGTCTTCCATTCGCTCAGCCTAGCACTGTGCTTGGCACCTCGTAGATGCTGCAGAACTAACAAATCAGCTCATTAATTAATTACATAAATGCTGGAATGTCAAGGTAATGATAGAGCATGGACAAAAGAGTAATAATCCAATAAAAACAGTAGTACAGCTTGAGTTCAAATCTGCTGCTAATACCATAATTGCATTATGTTCGGAAGCTTCCTCCAGCAAGGGATCCTTAATACCTTCTTATAAACTGAGTTGAGTAAGTTTACATAAAAAAAAATAATAATAATACACAGAAACCTGACACAAATGTGCATGTTTGACCCAGATGACTGTCTCTCATGACAGTAGTGCTACATATTCACATTGAGTGCTAGTCATTTACCTGTCACGTCTAACCACGCCAGGGTTGTCAATCTTAATGTGTAAACTTAAGAGATCAGAAATTTTGTCTCACTCATTTTATACAGAAAACAGTTCTGTTAAGCTCTTAATAAATGCTACTGATTATGGTTATTGAAAATAATTTACAAAGTTTTTTTTTTAATTTCAAATACTTATATGGTATACCCACTAATTACTTCATGTTAAATAAGAATGCAACAAATGCCTGCTACTATCCATATTTTTTTATTCCTTATCAGAGATTTTACCAGAGTTTGCCTTTTTTATCTCATACATCTAATGCTACTTTTATTTATAACTCTTTATATAGCTTTTAGTAAGGATGATTCTACATGTGTAATTATTTATATTCAGAAAATACAGTAGTACAGGAACATAAACTAATGAAAAATGAAGTTCCGGATAGTTTCCAATGTATTCGCTTTATATTTTGCTCTTTGCCACTGAGGGCAGAGGTTGGGACTTAAAGGTATAAATTTATCCATTTAGCAACCACAGGAAACAGATCTCTCAGACTTGAAAATGGAACATAAGATATTTTAGAAAGGAACTCATTTCATAGTACTTAAAACTGAATAAAAAATAGAAGCCTAAGAGACAGAATAAACAATTTAAAAATCACTCAGAATTTTCAATGTAAAACAGATCCTCTGGTAACATAACTCAGAGAGAGTGTTCAATTAACATCTTAGGTCTTTTTACAAGGTACTAATCTTGTCAAAATAGTGGTATCATTTATTTAATAATTGCCAATGTCTTAATTGACACTGAAATTCCCTAATGAGTCTGTACTTCCCAAAGTTCAAATAAATGTAGTGTAAAATTTTTTTCCGACTGAGTAACTTTCACACTAAGGTTTAAGTCTCAGTTCTGCTATGTAAGCGACCTTCAGAAATTTATTTCACCTCTCCGAGCTTCAGTTCCTATGTACGACGGGGACACTACTTGCCTTACCCATCTGATAAGGATTTTATGATACAGTGATTGAAAAAACAAAAGGAAAAGTGCTCTCTTATTTGATGTATTGATTGTGAATAAAAGAAATCTACTCAAACTGCAAAATAATTTTTAAAGCTATTGACTATACATTTTGTAAATTTAACACGAGGTCAAGCATCAGAAATATAGAACTATCTTTGATTTTAAGATAACTCCTCTTCATGCCAAATAAACATTATTTTGCCCTGTAATGATGGAATAAAAGGGATAACTGCTTATAACGTGTTAAAAGTCATCCTGCAAGAACAAACATGGGAAATGTGTTCACATAGACGCGTTTATTTTTTAAGACAAGGGCACTGTTTTTGCTGAGGTTTGTAAAACAAATGACAGAGCAATTTTGCTTTAGGATATAAGAAAAAAACAGAAACTGGTCTACAAGCATGAAGCCAAGAGGAGAGGTGTGTGGGTATCGGAAACGTGTCCTGTTAGCCCCTGGGAACATCAGGCAGCCTGGTTTTGGGTAACATTTCAAAGGAGCAGACTTCTGGATTTTCATAAGAAAAAGAGCTTTTCTTGGCTGAAACCCAAACAAGACAACAAATCTCTTCATTCTCAGGATCCCAATTCTGACTTACTATAAGGTTTGAATTAATCATAGTACGAAGGTGTTTAAAAAAATGGCTGCTTTCTACAAAATGAACAGAGCATTATGCCAACTTAATTCACACAGATCAAAAGGGGATCCCAATTCTGACTTACTATAAGGTTTGAATTAATCATAGTACGAAGGTGTTTAAAAAATGGCTGCTTTCTACAAAAGGAACAGAGCATTATGCCAACTTAATTCACACAGGTCAAAAGTTCTGGGGGAGGACTTGACTGATCCTTGTTCCATTTTTTAATTTGTTGAGCTTAGTGAGGCATACACATTTCTCTTTTTAATTTACTAACTAATTTTAACTTGAAAAGGGTAGAATTTTTTTTAAAGTAGATTTTACCAGAGTGCCGATTGTGAATAAAATGTATTTTACCGTCAATAATATGGATTCAAAGACTTATATTCAATCCTTGATATTTCCATCTATTATTTGATACTCACATTAGATTTATCTCATGAAATGTAGACTCTGAATCTTATTCCTGCTATCTGGAGAAGGGTGTACCCGTGAGATGCAGTAGTAACGTCAACCTTAGCTGACTCTAATTCCATGACTGTTATGGATTGTGGCACAGTTTATAAGGTATAGTTTGAGTGTTCACACTAAGCAAAGAAAAAATATAACAATTATAGTGTTCTCTAGATATCATTGGTCAACTGTGGAAAGTGAAAGAAATGTTTAAAAAACTTTCACCTCCTCAACTTCGATTATTTAATAAATAAAATCTGTACCTGAAATT
>NW_007728703.1:17613-18918 GCF_000696425.1 Galeopterus variegatus | reverse complement strand
CTGAGATGCAGTAGTAACGTTTAGCTGACTCTAATTCCATGACTGTTATGGATTGTGGCACAGTTTATAAGGTATAGTTTGAGTGTTCACACTAAGCAAAGAAAAAATATAACAATTATAGTGTTCTCTAGATATCATTGGTCAACTGTGGAAAGTGAAAGAAATGTTTAAAAAACTTTCACCTCCTCAACTTCGATTATTTAATAAATAAAATCTGTACCTGAAATTATTAGATTTCAGGAGCCTGTTATCAATGAAACAATTTACATACAAAGACAACTTTAAAGGGGGGGGGGGCAATACTAGAATGACAGTACCTCTTAACAATTTGTGAAATATGATGCATTTAACTGCACAGGAAAAGAAAAGAAAAAGTTTAATTTCTAGAGGCAGGCACTGAGCACCGAACCTGAGGATCAAACTGGGTTCTAGTCTTGACTACCTTATTAGTTAATTCACCATGAGATCGTGACCAGTAATATCTATGATGTGTTAGATTGCTTTGCTATGGCTGCCATAATAACGTACAACAAACCAAATGGTGCAGAACAACAGTAATTTGTTATTTCACGGTTGTGGAGGCTAGACGTCAGAAATGATGGTGCCTGAAATCTGTAAGGGAAGAATCACTCCATGCCTCTCCCTAGCTTCTGGTGGTTTGCTGGCAATTCTCCTCTTATGTTGGCTTGTAGATACATGGTTTGGATTCTCTGTCTTCAGATGGCCATCTTCCCTGGGTGTGTTTGTTTCTATGTCCACAATGTCCTTTAAAATGACACCTGTCATGATGGATTGGGGCCCACCCTAACAACCTCATTTTAACTTGATTACCTCTATAAAGACCTTACTTCTAAATAATTTCACATCCTGAAATACTTAGGACTTTCACATATTTTTTGGTGGGGGGGACACATTCAACTCATAACATGGATCTTAGTTTTCTCAACTTAAATAGAAAAGATATACTGCTTAAAGGGACTCTCAACCAATTATGAATGGAACAATTTTCATTTTCTCAAAATAAAAAATACACTTGATGGGCCAAACCTGTGGCTCACTCAGGAGAGTGTGGTGCTGGGAGCGTGGCGTCCGCGGGCTCGGGTCCTATATAGGGATGGCCGGTGCGCTCACTGGCTGAGGAGCGCGGTGCGGGCAACATCAGGCCAAGGGTTACAATCCCCTTACCGTCACAAAAAAAAAAAAAAGAAAAGAAAAAACACTTGATGAGTGGTATTGATGGCCCTTACTGAATGTGCTGCCTTCTGTACTTTCTAGAAAAGCCTGAGTAGGACCAGTTATGTATAA
>NW_007728703.1:16582-17563 GCF_000696425.1 Galeopterus variegatus | reverse complement strand
CAACCAATTATGAATGGAACAATTTTCATTTTCTCAAAATAAAAAATACACTTGATGGGCCGAACCTGTGGCTCACTCGGGAGAGTGTGGTGCTGGGAGCGCCGCGTCTGCGGGCTCGGGTCCTATATAGGGATGGCCGGTGCGCTCACTGGCTAAGCGCGGTGCAGGCGACATCAGGCCAAGAGTTACGATCCCCTTACCGGTCACAAAAAAAAAGAAAAAACACTCGATGAGTGGTATTGATGGCACGTACTGAATGTGCTGCCTTCTGTACTTTCTAGAAAAGCCTGAGTAGGACCAGTTATGTATAATGATTGACAATACAATTCTTCTGGTATATTTAATTTGGAGACATGATTTCCAGAGATTAGATGTTCTAAATCTTTGTAGCTATGATTTTTATGATTTTAGAACATATTTTAGACTTGCATTCTTATTATAGATAAAATCGACAAAATCAGACAAACATATCTGACCAAGAATTTTTAACATCAAAAGCTAAGAACCAGAAAAAAAAAAGTCATTCATAGCTCAGAGTACTTCAAATATTATTTTTATTAACATATTTACAAATGTTCTTCAGTTTCTCAAAACTAGAGTCTATCCTTCATAAACACTATTTTTTTTCCTTTAAAAATACACTTCTCAGGATATATACACACTTTGGTCAATCATAATGTTCATCAAAGTGTTAGTGGGCACCTATTCACTAGGTGTTACAATCCCAGCTCCACCTGCCTCTGCCATGATGTTTGCTCTGGGAAGGTCATGTACCTCTTCCTGCCTCAACTATCTCAGCTGTCAAATGGGGATGCTAATAAAAATCCCATTAGATAAGTATAATGGGCATATCTGATTTAGCAATAACGTATTACTAAATTATTATAGATGCAATCAAGACTAGGAAGATAAAGGTCACATCAAAGATTTTGTACATTATAAACATCATCATGGTTACAAAGAATCCATAATAAAAGGAGA
>NW_007728703.1:13752-16247 GCF_000696425.1 Galeopterus variegatus | reverse complement strand
TCAAAGATTTTGTACATTATAAACATCATCATGGTTACAAAGAATCCATAATAAAAGGAGATAGATAACCTCCATAGAAGCAGAAACTTTCGTTCATTTACATTGGCTAGACACTAGATTTAACATATCTGTTCCTGTGCCTCTGATTCAAAGTGTCATCATTCCTCCTGGGGCAACCACCCAAGTGCCACCAGCAGAACATCTCACATTATTCAGCCCAACTGTGCTAGTGCAGATCACAAATTACAACACTGTTCTTCATAATGCTGTTAGCTGGGGTTTGAGGAAGGGAATGAAATGAAAGCAGCACTGCATTGCAACGATGAGAAGTGGCGAATCAAACGTAATCATCTTGACAACCTCCTAGGTTGCAAATTATTCCAACCCAGATTTTTAGCAATTGAGAGTTACTACTCCCAATAAAAAGAAGACAACAATGACCAAAAGATACTACCAGAGTTGACAGGGCATCACGAAGTCCTTTGATGCTCATTTTAAATCTTGCTCCAAAGGACTGAGTCCATTCTCACAAAACTCCCTCACTTTCAATCTGAGTCTGGGCCTCAGAGAATCAAGAGCTTCCAGCTGGGTAGGCAGAGCCCGAGAAAATTTTGTGGGGATTTTCTTTTTTCCCTTTTAAAGTTATACAGACACACATAAAATGTCTGCTTCTACATTTAAGCCACCTCAACATATGAAGTGATGGGGTTTAAACAGTAAAATAACAATATAATGGGGGGAAAATGTCTTGCCCCTGGCATTGGGTATTATAAACATCAAGGACTGCCAGTGTAAACCTTTATTCAGGAGACTGGGTTCTTTGTCAAGCAATGCCTTTCTTCCAAAACATCCTTGTTGCCATATGTCTGCACCCAGCCAGCTGCAGATCTAATAAGAAAGTTCTTATTCATGTTGTATAATGTTTTACAGGTTTGCCATGAGGGTCACTCACTGGGAGTCCTTTACGTCAGAGTCAGAACTCTAACAGACAGAGAGTAAAAAGATGCCAAGAAATGTAGGTTGGGAGGGGGTAGGATCAAGGAAAAATGAAAAGAAACAGCACATCAAGCTCACAGCCCTTCTATTTATCTGACACTCACTGAATGCCAGAAGCAATGTTTTTATTATTAGAGAAGAAAAAGAGAGGAAAGGGGGCAACTATTAGGTTGTATAAACATTACCGTCAATTATAAGGTTAAAAATGCTTAACTCACTCTCTCCTGGCTATCTAATCAGAAAGGGGAGATGTATTAATCATTTCAAATGTCCATTAGCTATTTAATTATGCTTCTGCTACAATATTCTTCATGTAAAAAATACAGAGAAAAAGTGTGTCCTAATGGCCTTAAAACATGAAGATGTCTTATTAGCTTCATAATTTATTTCACTGAGGGACTTGGACACATCATCAATTACGAATCAATACAAATTCATGTTGATATGAAATGAGATTCAGCAAGTAAAAAAATTAAAATCATCTTAAGACTGGTGCTATAATAAAGGCATGAAATGTTTTCAAAAACTGAATGGATGATAGCTTTTACTTAGTCTTCTCTGCCCCAATTACCACATGCCTTGTTACGAACTCATTAAGTAGATTTGTAGATCATTCACGGAACACAGATCTCTGCTTCCAGATGCTTAGGGGTTTAGAAGGCACATTATACATGCCCTTATTACTTTCTTTTCCTATGTTGACTTGATTTAATTGCAACACTTCTTTAAAGCAGATTTGATAGAAAAGTGAATTTTTAAGTGAGCTTTTGAATCCTGAATAGTCTTAAAACTTAATCACAGGCAAATGAGTAAAAAAAATAAAAGATGTAATACTATCTCAATAAAAAGGAAATATTGCTGGTCCATTAAAATACAGAATCTAAAAGCCAACAGACAGGTTCCTACAGAGTTGCTGACTAGAAGTCAACTTGAGAATAGTATCAGTAGGAAAAAAAATAATTAATGAAAAATAGAACCCAGCTAAATAGAAGGTGAGAAATTTCAACTGGGTGCCTAAGCCAATGTGTCAGGAAGGTAAAGTTATGCAGCAACCATCAACTGTGATATGTATGTTACAACAGAGATCTCAATCTTTGCACAAATTGAGAGGACAAGGAAAAATGGCATCAAGAGTTTCAAAATACATTACTGGTGAATTTTACAGGAGCATCCAAAGTGTCACCTACTTTGAAACAAAGTACTAGAGTATGAGGGTATTTTCTTTTATTTGAAAAACTTATTGTTTTTCATCTTTGTTTATAAATACTCAGAGAAAAAGTAAAAATCCTCAAGTGGGAAATTTTTTCTTGGGTCTCAATACTGGTTAAGGTAGCAATTTTGGGTTTTTCACTTTTGTTTTAAAAGGTGACAGAGTTTGGATGTGTTGTCCCCACCATAACTCATGTGGAAATTTGATCTCCAATGTGGCAGTGCTGGAAACTGATTGAGTCATGGGGGCAGATCCCTCATGAATGGATTAATGCTCTCTCTGGGGGAGG
>NW_007728703.1:11596-12286 GCF_000696425.1 Galeopterus variegatus | reverse complement strand
CTACAAGGCCCAAGAGAAATCAGGATGTTTATACTCAGAAAGATTTGAAAAAGGAACAAAAATATTATTTGCCTTAAAACCAATTTTTAGTCCCTTAAATTCCATCTTGTGAGCAACATTAAAAAGTCTCCCAATATATAAAATTCAACATAATAATACCAAAAATAGTAAACTAATAATGGTTGCTACGCCACATATTTTTCTAAGCACATTACAGAGATGACCTCATTTAGTTTTCACACATTTATATTATTGTTCCCTTTATACCGATAAGGAAACTGAGGCACGGAGGATTCTTAACTTGCCCAGGGGTCCAGAGCATCTGTGTATGGACACCCTCCTAACCACGAGACCGTACTGCACAGATTATCTCTGAGGACAAAGAAGGCGTGAAACACATGAGGGGCCCACGGGGGCCTTCCAATGTGGAATGTCTATTTCTTAGGCTCATTGGTTGGCACACGTGTGTTCATTTTACATTTTATTATTGTTCTTATCATTTTAACTATACACATATGAGGATACTTCAAAAAGTTCATGGAAAAGAGAATCAAAAGATAATACGAATCTTTCCATGACCTTTTTGAAGTAACCTTGTATGTTACATACATACTTTAATGTGTGCTAAACCTCACAATTTAAAAATTTAAAGAAAACAACTATTACATAAATTTTAAAAGTTGGCATAAG
>NW_007728703.1:10425-11295 GCF_000696425.1 Galeopterus variegatus | reverse complement strand
AACTGATTGAGTCATGGGGGCAGATCCCTCATGAATGGATTAATGCTCTCTCTGGGGGAGGAGGGGATTAATGAGTGAGTTCTGGCTCAATTAGTTCCCGCGAGAGCTCCTTGCTTAAAATGACCCTGGCACCTTCTCTCTCTCTCTTGCTTCCTCTCACCATGTGATCTGCTTGTACCCGCTGGCTGCCTCCACTTTCCACCATGAGTAGAAACAGCCTGAGGCCCACGCTAGATGCAGGTATCCCAGAATTGTAAGCCAAATAAACCTCTTTTCCTTATAAATTACCCAGTCTCAGGTCTTAATGTTATAGCAACACAAAACGGACCAAGACACAAAGTCTTCTGATTTTGCCAGCTCTCCTCGTCTCTCTTTAAATCATTTATCCTCCTATACTCCTAAATGAATTCTTTAATAAACTCAGCAGAGAGCCCCAAATCCCCCCAAAGATGTAATATTTTACAAAGTCAGTCAAATTTTCCTACCACCCTTCACTGTATTCAAATGCAATCAGTCAGCACTGCTACACAGCAGAAGAGCAAAATCCTGTTAAGGATAAGCCATATAAAAAATGACTGGTGTTAGATTGAAATAGTGAGGCTCTGTTTTAAAAAATTGCATGTTGCTGCAATGGAAGCATCTTCGAAGGATAGTTTGAAAGTACACAGTGATAAAGCAGTGATACACGGATAATGTCTACAAGGCCCAAGAGAAATCAGGATGTTTATACTCAGAAAGATTTGAAAAAGGAACAAAAATATTATTTGCCTTAAAACCAATTTTTAGTCCCTTAAATTCCATCTTGTGAGCAACATTAAAAAGTCTCCCAATATATAAAATTCAACATAATAATACCAAAAATAGTAAACA
>NW_007728703.1:5014-10415 GCF_000696425.1 Galeopterus variegatus | reverse complement strand
CCTCACAATTTAAAAATTTAAAGAAAACAACTATTACATAAATTTTAAAAGTTGGCATAAGTAGTATCCTGACTAAATTTGAGATTTAGAGAATGAACTTGATCATCTTTTGGTGAACAGACAACCATGATCTTGGTAATATTTTGTCACATTCTGAAAGGTACCTAAGACTGCTCCTGTTTTCTAAGAAATAAACTTTGGCAGGTCATTACCACTCTAGGCCATGGTTTCCTCATCAAAAACAAGGAAATTGGACAGATGATTATTAAAATATTGCATAGCTTTAGAATTCTAAGGCTGTAAAGGGCTAAATGAAGCTACAACTGCGAAGGAACCCTATCATTTAAATCTAAAGACTGTGGGTAGTAGTAGAATTTGTTAAATCAGAAGTACTGGCGAAGGCTCATTCTACAGAGTATGTTTCCTAATGGGTTTCCCCCACCCACTTTCCAAGGTATTCCCCGAGGGGTGAAATGGGTAGTTGCACAAGTGAACTTGACAACAGGTCCCCTGGGTTTAAGCCTTGGTTCCCCAACAAATAGGTATGAGACCTTAAATAAGTCATTTAACTACTCTTCTCTTTACAAATTTGTGTCATTAAATATATGAAAGCACCTTGTATTAATGATATATACATGTAAAGGAATAAACTTATTATATACCTCTTTAGGAAGACATATGGTTTATGTGCAATTCAAGTAACATTTTTAACATACCCAGTAGAATTTGGTGAATTATTTTAAGGCAAAGAACCTTTCTACAAAGTGAGTCATTTACTGATTATTTTCATTCATAATTCAAATTTTACAGGAATTTTTCCCAAGAATCATATGCCCAGTTAGAAATTATAAATTTCATTGTTGCTTTGGTCAATAGTTCAGGGCATTCAAATGATCACATCAGAAAACATCAAGTTCTAAGACACCAAAAATCAACATTTGAATTCAACATTAAGAAAGACGTCTGCTTAGGTGGTACTAAATAAGTCAACTGTCAAAATGATACAGGTATTATTAATGTAACAACAAAACAAAGGGGAAAAAAAAGACAATTTTTCTTTTAGCTCTGTGGACCAAAGAATTTTCCTGTTGAATGTCCAAGAGAAGGAAAATAAAGAAAGAAAGAAAGAAAAAAGTCTGAAGATGGCAATGAGATAAGAGGAAAAGAAAGTCTCTCTTCCCCTAAGCAGAATTCTGTATAGTGGATGCATGATCCCCAAGTTTCAAGAACAGCCAACAGCAGAGAGTTGAGGGAGCCAGGAGCCTGGATCCCATAAACCAGGAATGCTGAACACCCACTTGTGAGGCAAGAAGCCCTGGCCTGTGGCACCAAGGACAACCAAACAAAAAAGTGGTAAATCCAAGGAAGATATTAAACTTGGGGCTGGGTAGAATGTTGCCACATCAATTTACCAATCACAGAATAAATATAGCAAAACATTATTCTGCATTCATTAAACTTTTTGCTATCCTATATGTTAGTATGCCCAAGACTTGATCTTCAGACCACTTTCATCTTCTTGGTACATTCATTCCCTTGGTGGTCTCATGCTGGCTCATTTCTTTAAATGCCATTTATATGATGACAACTCCCCAGTTAACATTTCTAGCTCCAACTTTCCCTGTGAATGGCAGACTCATATATCTTCATAGATGGCTGCTGTGGATTGATTGAATTGTGTCCCCTGAAGTTCATATATTAGAAGCTTAATTCCCATTGTAACTGTTGAAGGTGGGAAATCGTGTCATGGTATTTGAAATGTAGGGCCTTGGAGAGATGATTAGATTGTAGGATCATCCTGGAGTGAATGGATTAAAAATGGTGGTCATGGTCATGGTCTGAGGGCTTTAAAAGGAGAGTGCATGAGAGTCTCTGTCTCTGTTTCACCATTTTCTGCCATGTGAGACCCCAGCATTGCTGTAAAGCCACCGCCAAAGAAGATCCTCACCAGATGCATTCCCTGAACTTTGGACTTCCCAGCCTCCAAAACCGTAAGCAATAAATTTCATTTTCTTTATAAAATACCCAGTTCTGTGTATTTTGTTATAAGCAACAGAAATGGAGTAATATAGAAAATTGGTACCAGAGAAGGGTGTTGCTTATAATAAATACTTGGAAATGCAGAAATGTCTTTGGAACTTGATGCTGAGAGGTTGGAAGAATTTGAAGGAGCAGGCTAGAAAACCCCTTGCCACTGGTGAGAGTTTGGAAGACAAAAACACGAGGGAAAGTTTGGAACTTCTTAAAGACTGGTTAATGGTGGTAAGCAGAATACTGATATAAATATGGACAGTAAAGGCCACACTAAGGAAATCTCAGATGTAATGAGAAGGGACTTATTGGAAACTGGGGCAAAGATCACCCTTGCTATGAACTGGCAAGGAATTTGGCTGTATTCTCTTCATGCCCAGAAGTATTATGAAAGGTGGAACCACAGGTGCTGATCCAGCGTATTTGGTGGAAGAAATTTCTAAGCAGTAAAGCATTAAGGAAGCTGCATGGCTACTTGCAACAGCCTACGCTGAGTTATGGCAGAAAAGGCATGATATAAACCCAGAATTTAAAAGGAAAGCAGAGTGTAAAGATTTGGAAAATCTGCAGTCTTGCCATGTGGTAGAGAAGCAGACAGCATGTTCAAGAGAAAAATGCAGTGGCGCTAAGAAGATTAGAACAAAAGAAAGAGATTATCAAAGAAGGGGGAAAAGGCCCTAAAGGTACTACAGAAGCCTCTGAGGCCACCCTTCCATTTGAGGCCCAGAGGCCTAGGGAGACAAAATGGTCTTGGAGAACAAGCCTGAGGTGCCCTCCATGGGCTCACTGCCCAGGGCCACTTTGGGAAGCTGCTCCCCACACTAGCACCCCAGCTGCTTTGGCTGCTTCAGCTGTGGCTAAATTGGCCCCAGACTGGCTGAATCTGCAGTTTTGGAAGCTATAAGCTAGAAGACTTGGTGGCAACTGCATGGTGTTAGGTGTGCAGGCTTGCAGAATGCCAGAATTGGGGAGGCTTGAGAGCCTCCACCCTAATTTCAAAGGATGTATGGAAAAGCCCAGGGGCCCAGAAAGAGATCTGTGGCAGGGGCCGAATCAATGCATACAGCGTTTGCTAGAGCAATGCCAAGTGGAATCTGGGGCTGGAGTTGCAGCAGAGAAACCCCAAAAGCACCATGCCTAGTAGATCCATAAGAGTAGGACCGCCACGCAGATCCTGGAATTGTGGAGCTACCAGTGTGCAACACCAGCCTGCAAGAGCTAAAGCATCACCTGAGATGAGGAGTGGCACAGGAGTGGAGCTGCCTGAGGACTTGGGGACCCAAACCCCACACCAGCATGCAGAGGACATCCAACATGGAGTTAAGGTACACAATTCACCAGCTTTAAGATTTAATGCCTGCCCTGCTGGGTTGTGGGCTTGTTTGGACTGTTACTCCTTTCTTTTGACCTATTTCTCCCTTTTTGAATGGGAATATGTACCCTATGCTTGTCCCACCATTGTATATTGGAAGTTAGATAACTTGTTTTGATTTCACAGATGGGACTTTGAACCTTGGACTTTTGAGTCAAAGCAAGTTAAGACTCTTGTGATGCAATGAATGTACTTACCTGTGAGAAGGACACGAACTTTGGTGGTCAGAAGCAGAATGCTGTGGGCGGATTGAACTGTGTCCCCCAAAGTTCAAACAATAGAAGCTTAATTCCCACTGTAACTGGTGAGGGTGGGAAGTCCTATTACGGTAACTGAAAAGTTAGTGTGTAGATTGTAGGACCATGCCATAGTAAACAGATTAATAATGGTGGTCATGGGCATGGTTCTGAGGGCTTTAGAGGAGACCACATGAGAGTCTCTCTCTCTGCTCCGCTGTTTTCTGCCATCTGAGACCCCAGCACCACCACAGAAGACACTGCTCACCAGATGTGTTCCCTGGACTCTGAACTTCCTGGACTCCAAAACTGTAAGCAATAAATTTTGTTTTCTTACAAAGTACCCAGTTCCAGATATTTAGTAATAAGCAACAGAAATGGACTAATACAATGGCTACTAGGCTTTGGAAACTTAACATTTTCAAAATCAAATGTGTTATTCTTCCCCCAAAACCTGCTTTCCCCTACCCATTTCATTTTCCATCTTACTATGAGGTGCCACCAAACAGCAGTAGGTATCATCGACAACAGTAGGTTCATCTTGCACTCTCATACCACATTTCTAATTAAGTCAACAGCAGATTCTGGAGGTTCTGCCTTCAAAATATATCATGATTCCAACCATTCCTCAACTCACTAAAATCTCTAGCCTAGCATACTGCAAAGCCTTCCCCCAGATATTCTTGCATCAGTCAGGTGCCATGCTGTGTATCCCTTTTACACTGTCTATCTTCATTCCCTGCTTCATTTTCTTCATAGCACTCAGCATTTCCTGGCGTACTTCATCATTTGTTTATTATCTGTCTTTGGCAGTAATTCTCAAACTCTCATGATCACCTGGAGGGCTTCTTAAAAGAAAGATTGCTGGACCCCTCTCCTAGAGTTTCAGATTCAGTAGGTATAGGCTGGGGCCTGAGAATTTTCATCTTCAACAATTCCCAGACAATGCTGATACCAACCGTCTGGGAGATCACAATGTGAAAAGCACTGCCCTCCAGAGTGCTACTCCTTGAGAGCAGAGCCTGTGTCTGGATCACCACTACATCCCAACATGTGGGAGAGAACCTGGCCTAAAACACGTTGAGTAATGCTTGGTAAGACTGGCTGAACAAATGAAAGGATAATTTTGGAGTAAGCCTGTTTTAATGTAATAGACATTTCTTGGGCATCAGATTCTAAATAAATTATCCCAAAACATTCCTGAAACAAAGTGTAGTATAAATATACACATATATCTTTTTTAAATGGGCTGTACAACAAATTGGAAATCAAGGCATTACCAATCATTATTAAATGTACTGTTAATCAAGACAGTGTACAGTTTCAATAATCACTAATTCACAACTGAGTACTCAATTTATTTAGTCACTCACCTCTCAAAATGTCTTATTGCATTCCTAACATCTACAGCTTTCTAGACTGTTTTTAAAAAGTTCTCTATTATTCATGTCACCACTCCTCTTTCCTAACATAAATTCTAATCCCACATCAGCTAGACTGTGCAGCATTTCCTGGCTCCAAAAGATGCCTAAATTTAAATTTAAAACTATGTCGGCCTGTTTCCTTCCCGTCCAGCCAGCCTGTTTCTAGACACCTGCATATTAATCTAATAATGCTTACAAGCCCAAGAAAAGGAGAAAGCTCCTAGAGAGGCAGCCAGGAGTTGGGCCAGGAATATATTTGAAGCAGAAGGGGAAGGAATACAATAAATGAAAGGAACTACATGTGCAACACTTGGAACAAAATATGTTTTCATCTGTAG
>NW_007728703.1:0-4439 GCF_000696425.1 Galeopterus variegatus | reverse complement strand
ATCTGTAGGAGAGGCATAGACCAAACTGTGAGTGGATACAAGAAGGATCCATCAGAGAGGCAGGGAAGGAGATATGACATGAGTCAGCGTCTCCCCTCTGGTTCTTCCCTATCTCAGATCATCAACCCCCTTTGAGCATGAGTCCCACGTGGCTTGCCAAGTACAAAGCACAATGAACAACTCACTGCACAAAACACATGCGCGTATTTCTCAGAACAACACTTGGTTCTGGTTTCTGTTTGCCTTACTCTGACCCTGTTTCTCGTTTTGCCACAGGGCGGAGAGCTCATGATGGGTGCTTTTGAGTGCATGAAGCCAGTAAGCACCAGAGGGATCATGAAACCTTGGGGCAAATCCTAGAAATAATTTGGCAACTGGATCAGATATTTGTTGTCCTGTTATTTTGCTTTTGTAAACATACATTAAAACAAACCAATAATCAAAATATCACAATATAGAAAAAGCTTCTCATTCCATTGGCAACCATGGAAAAGCAATTATAAATATTTCTTAAAGCATCTGAATGTCTCTTGGCTGACGATTCAGGGAGAAGTTTTACTGCTACCCTGGCTGATATCCAGCACACACCAGGGTGGAACCCAATCACTTCCCAACAACTGCATTCAGGAAAAAATAAAGCCAACTTGAACAGAAATTCAAGTCCAACAATTAGCTAAATCTGCTGTTGATTTTAGCTCCTGAATTTCTTTAGGAATCAGGATGTTATTGCCTCGCCTATAACTAACCCATCCAGGGCTCCACATCACTTACAGAAAAAATTCCAGTGTATTTACCGTGGCACAGACGGTTTTTCTTTATCTCACGCTTCTACTATACCTCGTCAGTTGCTTCTCTTTGTATCCTGTGCTTCAGTGATAACATACTACTTGAATTTTTCCAAACATGCTGGGTTGTTCATTACTGATACCAATGACTTATGGTGCAATTCACTTTAGTGTTAAAGTCAAACTTATGGTCAAAGCTCCACGCCCACACTGAATAATCATCTTGGACAAGTTTTTAAAACTCTGAATCTTAGCTGCATTGTCATTAAAATGGGGATTAAGGAAATCTACCTTGAAGGAGTAAAGCGAACTGAAGTGAGACGCTGCCTCTGAAGTTCTCAGCAGGGTACCTGGTGCACAGCAGGCCTTACCTTCCTTTTCCACCCCTATGCCAGCTCCTGCTCATCTTTCAAACCCACTTCAAAAGTCATTTCCCTAGTGCAGCCTTCCCTGCCTGTGCCCCTTCCATTTTGCCAAAGGGCTGAGAAAATCACCCAACTAGACAAAAATCCTTCCTCTCCTTTGCTACTTGAAATTATGCCTTTCATATATGTCAATTATTACACCATTTCTTTTTTTACAATGCAGCACGTTCATTTTCATTACCTTCCTAACTTCCATTACCCTCTTCATTCATCCGTAGTAGGCAGGTAAAGGCACATACTGTGTCTAAATTACATATGTATTCCAAATACTTAAACTAATACTTGCCACAAAGTAGGTACTTCATAAATGTAGAACACTTTAATAACTATAGAGATCAAAAGGAAAATTTATACAACGTGTTCTATTAGCACATAGAAGATAATTTTTTTAAAAATCACTATCCTTCATTATTGTAGATATCTAAAATTGAGATATGCGTTCCTTGTTTAATTTAAAAAACATTTCATCAGGAACTGACTGCATGCCAGGCATGGGAGACATAAAAATGAATGTGATGTTGCCTTGAGGAGTGGCCTTTAAGATAACCACAAAGTATTACAACAGACCCACAATCACATTCCAGTGACAGTCATTCATTCATCTATATGTATAATAATACTCATCTATTTATTTATATTTATAAATGCATAATATATAAATATATAATATGTACTTATAAATAAATATAATTTCAAGGGTATTGACTAGAATAGGGTCATAATTAATATTCAGTTTGCTACAGGGGGGAGCTATAAGAAACACAGCAGTCAGTAAAAAAGTTTATTTATGTCAGAGTGCCCATTATATAATTGAGAAATTCATTCTAAATATGAGCTACAGTAGTCACACAACATTTGTAAAACCAAGCAATCTGAACATACTCAGAGTGAAAGTTAACCATTTTCTCCCAATTGTTCAGAGAGTCACACTAACCCCCATCCTCCAATCCCTTCTTCATAGTATCAGTTGGCCAGGAACAAGAGCCTTGTTTTGATAGTCCTGCTTTATTCTCGGTACCTATATCACTTCAATTGTTAAATCAAACCTTGTTGAATGCTTAGAGGGATGCCTCGGTGATAATGAGAGCAAGAAATGACACCTGCTGATCAGAAAGAACTTTCAAAATTATTTGCCATTTCCTAGAACTTCATTAGAAAGTATGAAATCCTCATAGAACATGTAGTCAAAGTGCATGGCAGTTACTTAATTTTAAAAAGCAGTCCTCTAGGCATGCTTTCAATTGCTTCTGTGTTTTTTCTTTTTTGAAGTCAAGTTATTTTCTTATGCACATGGCTTTACTGGCAATCTTGCGATTCACTAAATGCCTCTGAGACACTGAGCAAACCATGTGATCTCCTGGGGCTCTGTTTCCCATCTATACAGGGAGGGGCAAGACAAGATGATCTTCCTGCTTGAAATTCTGTAATTTGTATTGAGAGAAAAGAGTTCCTAATCCTAGGTATAGCTTTCAGCTTAACAGAAGAAAATAAATTCTTTTTTGGCTGATTCTTTTAAATAACATTTATAAAAGAGTTCCTAATCCTAGGTATAGCTTTCAGCTTAACAGAAGAAAATAAATTCTTTTTGGCTGATTCTTTTAAATAACATTTATTTCAATATAATTGGCAATTTATTAAATTTATTAAGATTCCTATTTCTCTTCCTCATTAGTGAAGCCTAACTACATAAAGCAAAATATAACTCAACAACTTAGAAAAAAACACATTTGATTTTGTAAACATCTTCACTATTAGTCACAGTGGAACAACTTGAAAATTTAAAGAAACCCATTAGAAATTACTTGAGAATCCCATATGCTGAAAGAACTAATTCAGCATAAACTAAAGACATTTGAGGCTTAACTTTTTACTTATGTAAATATATAGATATTCCACATGCCAAGTAATGACTGTGTTGATTACAGAACATTTTAAATATATTGGAAGTAGAACTGGCCATGTATATTACATGATTATCAAACTTACACTTTGAAAGATACAAATTAGGGAAATCATAGTTTACTTTTACATTTCCACTTATTTTAAGTGCTACTCTATTAAACAGATTTTAAATGACTTTCATCAGTAGCTCACTAATTGACATCACAAAAAGCAAGACCTGGGGGTATTACTATCTACTAGTCAGAGACTGCACTAAAATGAATACTGAGGTTAAACAGAATATTCAATAGTCGTCCTTTTCCAGGGTTTGAATAAAAATCCAAGAAAAAAATAACAATATGCCTTTCTTTATATTCCATGATAATTATCACTTCTAATCTACCGAAGATGAACACAGGTCAAAAACTTCCTTTGGCATCGTTTCTTGCCCCGACAGCTCTAAGCAAGCCATGTTTTGCAACAAACCGGACTTCTACACTTTAAAGGAGGTTTGGGATACTCTAGTCTGCTTTGGGTTCTAAATTAGTTGGACCACTCCAAATGCCCAGCAGAAGATCAGTTTATTTTAGATTCTTTCCAATGCAACCCAATTCCCAGGGTTACAGCTGAGGTACCCAGAGGGCTAGCACTTCCAGTCTGTGGTAATCTAACTCAACATACCTGTTGTCCACTAGGAACTTTTCAAATCACCACCTACAGAGGTGTAAAAGATGGGAGTTTTTAGCTAAGGAGTATTTATACATTCATCAACACTCAGTTTCTTAAAAGAGGAATCAATGTATTACATATTTGGCATGTGTTCTGAGACCATGCATTCAGAAGCACATTTAACATGTTAGTGGTATATTATAATCATCATCAACCATTTTTTGGTACCTACTACGTGCTAGGCAGTGTACCAGACACTTAACTCATATTGTCTTATGAAATCTTTACAAAATAACCACTAAGACAGTTATTATTGAAACCATTTTACACAAACTCAGGTTATGTCACATGCCAAAGTCACACAGCTAGTAAGACACTGAACTAACGTTTGAAGTCAAGTTCACTTCCAAAAACCATATTCTTTTTACTATGCTTCACTGCCTCTTCAGCTTTGCTAGGATGCTTTACTCTCAATAAGTTTATAATTCATACAAGAGAAGTTAACATTGAATAAATCTATAACTGAAAAGCTAATATAACAACTATAGACCTGGAAACCTATAATCAGAAAGTTTAAATGACTTTTTCAAGGTCACACAGTTATAAATGTGGTAGAAACAGGACTTAGACCAGGTTCTGGGACTTCAAAAGTTCAGTTCTTGGGCCGGCCCGGTGGCGC
>NW_007728702.1:286066-286540 GCF_000696425.1 Galeopterus variegatus | reverse complement strand
AAAAAATAATAATTTCAGACTGTTCATTATTCTCACCTAAAGATACAATTTTATTTTTCTGTATTAAGCTTGAATCCTGCAGCCTTACTAAAATCACATATTAGTTTCAGTAACTTTTTGTAGATTCCATAGAGTTTTTGATATAGCTCATTATATTGTCTGCAGATAAAAACAGTTTCTGTCTTTCTGTCCAATCTGGATGCCTTTATTTATTTATTTTTCTTTATTTTTTTCTTATCTTACTGCTATGACTGGAATCTTTAGTACCATGTTAAACAGAAGTAGTGACAGCAGACATCCTTGTCTTTCTCCTGATCTTAGGTAAACTGGGGCAATTACAGGACTCAGTTTGTTTGCTTATTTTCTTGTCCCTCAGTGATTACTGTAACAACTAGGCCTTGGTGGCCTAGTAGCCTGTGTTTTACAAAACATTGTTTCAAGTGTTCTGTCTGTTTTTCGATTTTTTTTTTTTTT
>NW_007728702.1:278782-285188 GCF_000696425.1 Galeopterus variegatus | reverse complement strand
GTCAAACTCGGCACGTCAAAAAAATGAACCCATGCTCACCCCACCACTTAGTTGATCTATTGAATTTTCTGTCTCAACAAATGGCATCATCATCTATTATTCATGTCAGAAACCTGGAAGTCAACCGTGACTCTGCCGCATCCGTCAACACCCACTCAATCATCAAGTCCTGTTGAGTCTACTACAATAAATTTATTTAAAAATCTTCTCATGGTTCCTTTCAACTACCCACCATCTTATTTCTTTTAAATAACCCCTGTTTGGGGTTGAATTATGTCTCCAAAAAAGATATGTCACTGTCCTAACCCCTAATACCTGTGAATGTGACCTCATTTGGAAACAGGATCTTTGCAGATGTGATCAAGTTAAGATGAGGACATTAGTGGTCCCTAATCTAATATGACTGGTGTGTGACAAGAAGAGGAGATGAAGCTCAGAAGCAGACATGCAGGAAGAGGACAGTGTGAGGACACACAGGAAAAAAAACAGGTGATGATGGAGTGATGTGTCCAACACGCCAAAAAACTCCAAGCATTGCTGGCAACACTAGAAGCTAACAGAAGGACATTGAACAGATTCTCCCCTAAAGCCTTCAGAGAGAGCGTGGCCCTGTGGACACCTCGATCCCAAGCTGCGAGAGAATACATTGTTGTTATTTTAAGCCACCCAGTTTACAGTATTTTGTTATGACAGCCCTAGGAAAGGAATCCACTCCCACCCCATTCCCTTATTTTAACAAGAACCACTTAATCTATCTCCTGTGTGTCATCTGGCATCGTGCTTAGCCCCTTCATATGCTATTCCACATAGAAGTCAAAGTGATCCTCTAACAAGGTGAATCCGATTATGTCATAACCTTCCTTCCCACTTTTAGTGGCTCCTTATTGTTTTAAGGATGCTGTGCAGGATTTTTAATATGGTCTAAACGTACCTCAGTAATCATCTCTCCGACCTTATTTCTTAGTATGCGCTCTTCTCCAGTATAAGGTTTGTTTGTTTTCATTTCTTCAAAATAATCATGCTCTCCTTGCTTCTGCTATTCCCTCTCCTTGAAATACTCTTTTCCTCAACCTCCACCTGCTTCACTTTGTTAACAACTATACAGTCTTCGGGGATGTACTGAGATGACACTTCCTTACAGAAACCTCTCCAAGGTAAATGATAACAAATTCGCGTATGTATTCCTCGGCAACTCTCTCTCTCCATTGACCTATGTAGTGGCACATGGGCATGATGCAATGTGTTCATTTCTTAATTTGGATAATAAATAAGATATAGTACAAAGTATCCTTTGGATACAGTATTTCTGTATATGGTTGTGCTCTCAGCTTCAATGATGTCAGTATCAACTCTTTACACACCTATTTCTTTACTCTCAGCTCTCTGCACTACAGGTGTACATATCCAGTCTATTCCAAGGGGAAGCTTAATCGTCCAAGCCCCAAATCCTGTAAGACCTCACAGCAGTGTGTAGCCAGGGAATTGGTGTAAGAGGAGAATGGAGGAAAGAAACGGAGAGCAGTAAAACCGTGAAAACCAGTAGAGGGTAGGGAATGGCACAATCTGGCCAGCTGGTTCTGAGGATGCCCTGAATCTCATGTTTGTTCAATTACTCATCTATCATTTTCCATATTAAACAAGTCAGCAAATGAACTGGCTTCTGCTCCTTCTATGTTCACTCTTCCTTGTGCACCCCCCCTTTCCTCTGCTGTTGTAGTTGCTGTTCTTTTCTAAATTTACTAATTTTGTATAATACAATAATATTCTGAAGATGAGTCCAGGGGATAATGTGATTTCTCCTATATTTTTATAAGAAGAGCTTCTGAGTTCTGTGCCTTGTAAGAGACAATACTAGCAGTCACTTTCAATATTCAGTGTTTGGGGGATTTACATTTCAGAAATCATTTCCTCTGCTTGACCTCTCCCCTTTGTTCACACAAAATGTACTTACATGAGATAAGGCAGAAACTTTGAAACTTTTATGGGAGAAAGAAAAAACAGTTTGTAAGATAATAATCAAATACTAGAGGGAATAAAGTGTATAATCATCAGTAAACATGAAGTGAAAACTTGAACATTATTTAACCAATTTTGAAAATATAGCAATGTACTATTTTTAAATAAAAGTCTTATATTAAATAGTGAATGTCAAAAATCTTTTTTTGTTTTGTCTAAGAATGCAATGTTTAGAGGAAATTGATCATCAAAGGCCTATTAAACACAGTTCTTATAATTGCCTGTTATTTATTTCAACATTTCCGATAGAGTAAATGGAGTGACCGGTGTCAACAGGCAACATTTAAAAAGCCATTTCTTTGAGATTTAGAATACTTTTGCCACCCCTGGGGACATGCTTTGAATCTGGCAAGAACATTAGCTGATCATGCTACTTTAGTCTGACAGCTTCAGATTTTTAACAGAGGAAAAAGGCAGAACTAATGGATGTGAATGAGCTTAAAAGCAAGGGAACTTATCAATCACTGTAAACAGCTGTGTTTTGGGAAGCTAATAGAGGTACTTCTAAAAACATGAAAAGCCAATAGATATTTTTTTCTGGCAACTAATAATTTCAATCTGGTCTTCTTCATTTGTGTTACCCCCAATCTCCAACCTGCCCACCTCCTGCTTCTTCTTATTTTAGTATAATATTCTTGTCAGCATTGATTAACATGAAAATATTCTCCTTACATGCGTCATTCCACTTTCCAGAGAGAAATAACACAGTATCTAATTTTATGAGAAGATAACTCAAAAGATGAATGAAGCAAATCAGATTATTAACATGATTATAATCCTTTTTCATCCCATTCTGGTTTTATAATAGAGAACATATACACACAATTCTATTTATAATTGGTACATTATTGGGTAATGACTACAACTATTTATCTTTTTATTCAACCTCAGGCACATAACATTTTGCATATATATCTCAAGGAGCTTGAAAACAAGATTATCTATTTTGCTTTACAATTATTTCAAGTATTCTACTATTATATTCCTCCACGAGGCCTCTAACCCATTATTTTCCAGAGCAAACTTGCTTTTGAAGAGATTGCTAGTGTAACAATGATTCAAGAAGCACAATAAAATCCTGCTTACTGCATTAGGAACGTGGAAAATATATTTAATTTTATTTTCTATCCTTCTAAAGGATTAGGTTAGGATCAGGCCAAGTCATTATATCTTACAATACTATGAAGAAAAGGTCATTTATATAGCCCCCAAGGATACAAGCCTTTTTGAAATACTGTGATTGTAATCTCTCAAACTGAGAAGCTACCTTTCCATCAATATGGCTTGGCTGTTTTTGGCAGAACTTGAAAGGCATTGGGATTATTTTCCTCCTATGCACGATGTAGTATATCATTTACAAGGGATAACTGGACATTTACGACACAGTCGTAGGAGACAGTGTGAACACACCAGTTGTGCGACAATGTGATACAGGCCAGGTGTTGTAGGCAGTACCTACGGGATGGTGTAATTATTTCTGTCTATGTGGTGTGTCCAGGAAGTTTTCAGTGGCGGTAATATCTAAACTAGGTTTTAGAAAATGGATATTTTCCAAATAGAGAGAATAACATTTGCATGTAAATGAATGTCAAGTTTAACATCAAGTTCAATAGCATGCCTGGACTAGAATCCCTGCTCAACATTCTCTAGCTGTGTGACTCTGGGAAAGGTACTTAACCCCAATGTTTCAGTTTATTCATGTGGAAAATGAGGTTTAATAATTAAATTTACTCTTTTCAAAGCATCCTGCATTCACATCGGGTTTGACTCAGGTCTGATGGGCCTTTTCTCTTAGATAATATACCAACAATTGTTCTGGAGAGAGAATTTTTAGTATCTTTAATTTTTTTTAAACGGCCTTTTATTCCCCCAAAAGACAGGTGAGATAGGTTTTCCTAGTAAGTAAAGTCATATAAATACATCATTTTATTTTTAAACATTCAAGTAAGCTAGACTTTAAGGTAAACTTCACAGACGTTGTAGATAAGCATTCTCAATTCTCAGAGAATTCCCAAGATTCTTATAACTCCTGGTCTCTATCTAGCAGATCCAGTTAAGATTTACCTAGAACAAGTTTAGCTAGAGTCTCCTGGTCATGGGTGAGGCCTGGAAAACGGGAATTCTATCTCAGAAGTTTATTGTGATTAGTCCTTTGCTTGGAACATGTGAAACAACCAATATGTAGGTGGTTATTATCATTGGAAACTAAGTGCCATGAAAACAGAGGCTTTATCCATCTTTTCCCAAGAATGGAAGTATATTAACACGTTAACAACTGATATGGACAAACGAGCAGGTTTTCCAGCAGAATATCAGTACAGGTTGCATGTCAACTGCTCAAATCAATGTGTCATAGTAAGCCACTGATTTAACTTCTCTCAGAATTCGACCTTAGAATAGACTTATGGTGTGTTTATACTCCACAGTTTTCTGTGAAGTTACATTCAAATAGACAGGTATGTCAGGTAGACGCTAAAGTGACCTACTTAATTCTCACCATCTGGTGGTTATACCTTTGTATAATTCCCTTCCTTGAATGTGGGCAGTAGTTGTGACTTACTTCTAACCAACAGAATATGGGAAAGGTGACAAGATTCCACACCAGTGATGATTCCACACCACTTACATTACCAATTGAGGCCAGATATCCTTGCAGGTTTGATGAACTAATCAGCTATGCTGGAAAAGTCCTCATGGCAAGGAACTGTGAGTGGCCTCTAGGAACTCTTAGGGACCTACAACCAAAACAGCAAAAAGCCCAAGTCATACAGTCACAGACAACTGAATTCTGCAAAGCCCAGTGAGTTTGAAAGCAGATTCTGCCCAATCAGACCTTTAGATGGGATTGTAGTCTGGCCAACATGTGGATTGGACCCTGAGAGACCCTGTGCCTGGGACCCAGCTAAGCCCTGCCCAGACTCTTGACCCTTGGATATTGTGAGACAATAAATATATGTTGTTGTCAGTCATTGAGTTTTATGGTATTTTGTTACACAGTGATAGAAACTAATACAATAGAGAATCAAAATTCTCTCCTTTTGCTTGATAACATTCCATCACTAAATTATTATTGGACATTAGACAAGGTGCTTTGTGAACTATTCTCATCAGTAAAACAAACAATGGAAATGCAAGAGTTCTGTGAAGTTTTTTGAATTGTTAATGAACTTACGTGGAGAAAAATCCAAAGATATTAATTTATCTCAAATAGTAATGAACATCCCTTCACCATTGTTATGAATATATAATTTGATTCATCTAACATTATGTTCTCAGCCTATACTACTGATTGACCATTCTCTACTTTTAAAATTTCTAGCTATTGTTTCAGAGAGAATACTAATGATGAAAAGATTTTTTTTTTATAAATTACTTTGGAAATATTTGTTTACTTTGCCCTTTCTAAGAATATTAGTGAAAAAGAGAAAATTACTTTTGAATTATGATTCACTTTCTTTCAAAAAATTAGCAACTCAGCATCTGGTGAGGTAAACCAAAAAAAGTGAAAAGAATTCAAGAATTCATTTTTAAATCACTGTTTAAAACTGACATACTGTTAAAAATTTTAAAGGTTTTTGTTTTGTTTTGTTTCTTTTGTTTTTAGATGATAGGATTGCAGTTGCAACTATCTTGTCACTAAGTGATAAAATACCATTTTTAAAACACCCACCTGGCCTGTGTTACTGGGAGGACATTTTTTTAAATGTGCCTCAAGTTTTAACAACTGACTTTTATTCTTAACATGAGCAGACTGCCTGGTGACTGTCAAACAACACAGGTGATTTGCATAATCTCATCTTGGCAAAGCTGCTTCAGTTTGGGCTGATGTTTGGTAAATTCCTCTCCACGGAAAAAAAATAGAAAGTATGATGAGTTTAGTAGATATAAAATGAAGTCTTCTGTGCTCATGTGATCATACTATGTGGACAGTGTGCTTAGTACTCAGAATGGAGTATTACAAATGGGACCACTTGTTTTTATGTGTATGTACGTGAGACACAAGTCAAATAAGTTACCTGAAATTCATTTAATCTGATTGTGATCATACTATGTGGACAGTGTGCTTAGTACTCAGAATGGAGTATTACAAATGGGACCACGTTTTTTTATGTGTATGTACGTGAGACACAAGTCAAATAAGTTACCTGAAATTCATTTAATCTGATCGGAATAAATTCGCATGCTGATAGCCTCAAAACTGGCAAGTTGGAGACCATGGTGAAGTGGTGAGTTTTTGGAAATGACTTTCTGGGATCAAATTCCAGTTCTATTAGTACTTTCTTACTGTGTGATCTTGGCCGAGTTTTATAATCTCTCCAAGTTTTTATTTTTTTACTTATCTTTTAAAAATATTTTATTGATAAGTATTGATTGTACTGTCTAAGCTTTA
>NW_007728702.1:239582-278602 GCF_000696425.1 Galeopterus variegatus | reverse complement strand
TTTTTACTTATCTTTTAAAAATATTTTATTGATAAGTATTGATTGTACTGTCTAAGCTTTAAAGAGACTAATGTGAAATTGGAGTAAAAGAAAGCATACACAGTGCTTAACACGAAGCCCTCCACAGATAAATCCTCAATACTTACATCAGCATTAGTTTAATAGAACTCTTCCATCTTCAAATTGAAGCAGATTGACTACAATGCCTTTCCTCCGCATATGTGCTATCCAAATAATTAAATGGGAAAATATATTTTACATGTTTGGGCTATCAGGTTTTTGGGAAATTTTTAGTTTGTTTTTTGTTTTGTTTTGTTTAGCAGCTTAGCCAAAACAAATATTTAATAAAAATAAGTATACTTCTCAGGAACTTCTTAAGTTGATCTATGATTTCATATGAGGTCCCAATTAACAAATTCATCTCTAACATAGAATTTTTCTCCCATGAATATAATATGAAAAATATGGATTACAGGGATAATATACTAAATATCCTGGGGTGAAAAGGGCTACCTGACTAAATATTCTCTGTCAATTCTAGTGGAACCAGAGGGCAGCTTTATAAGTTTTAGGAAAGATCTTCAGATTTGTATGATGTTATGTTTGCATGTGGTTTTGAATTAAAAGAGTAAATTCTGAGATGATTCTTTATGATTCCTTAAGATGATTCCTGTTCATCCTCTTGGGAGTTATTTTACTTAAAATGGAATAATAATGACCAATACTAAGAATATTAGTGAAAAATACTAAAACTAATATTCTTAGTATTCCAAATAAACAAAGACTTTATCAGAAACATAATTAATGTAGGTGTGAAAAATAAATAGGGTGTTTTCTTTTTTGTTTGTTTTGCTTTCTTTTTTAATTGAAAAATAACTAATTAAACATATTCTTGGGATACAGAGTTGAATATCAATAGCTGTGTGCAATGCGTGATGATCAGACAAGATGATTAGCATGTTCATCATTACAGAACATAATCATTCCTTGTTTCCATTAACCGGTTTCTCACCAGCCTTCCTCCTCCTCTCTATTTCTTTTTTCCTTTCTTTCTTTCCTCCCACTTATGAGTGTGGACATGCAGTGTTTCTCATTCTGTTCCTGGATTATTTCACTTAACATAATTTTCACCAAGCTCATCCGTGCATATTGGAAATGGTGGAATCACAATATTGAACAGACAAATGTATCCATCCTTTAGAATCACTTAACACTTCTCAAATTTAAAATTTGTTTATGCTGTCAGAGGGTATCTATATAGTTACATGTNGTGTGTTGGGACAGGCTCTGCGGCTGCTGAACTGTCTGTGTACAAGGGTCCAGACCTTGGCAGCCCCAGCACCACCGCTGCCCTCTTGGGTCTCCACCCTGCACCTCTCTATTTTTTTATATTTTATATATATATATACTTTATATTTTAATATTAATATTATATATTATAATATATATTATATATTGTTATAAATTAGTATTAATGTTGTATATTGTTATAAATTATACATAATATATACTACATATGTGTAATATATATAAATTATAAATTTGCAAATACTTAGTCCCATCTGGTGTTAAGACAGTACAATGTGTTAATCACAAATGTAGAGAGCAAAGATAAAAGAAAAAAATATCAAAGACATGTTATGCACTCATAGGAAATAAATTATACAGTCATTTTTTGCTGCTAGATTATGGTTTAGCTACTAAACTTTTCTAAGCTACAGCTTACTCAGTTATTAATTAGAGATAGTAAAATGATTTATCTCATAATTCAGTAAATGTGTTAAAACCTGCAAAATCTCCTGGCACAGCATAGTATATAGAAAGAGCTCAGTAGATGTCAGTGGCTGGGGCAGGATTGCTGTATGCTATACATTATGAGGTAAGAGGCACGGTGCTTAATAGATTGGACATGCTACTTTACATTGTGCTTAGAAGGCTGAATTGTCCTGTGTGAAACGTTACATAAATGTAAACCAGGTGTCTCACACTTATTCAGCCTTCAGGGGTGGATCATGCTTCCCTTTAATGCCTAAATAGCAATAGCCTGTGTCCCTTTGTGCATTATGGCAGAAAATCTAGTTTTTTATGGAGTTCTCTCCCCGAGTATTTCTGAGAACTCCTACAAAATGCTTATATATCCCACAACTGTGTATGTCATAGTTGCTGCTTGATCTTCAGAGTCAATGGATTCCTGAAGCCTGTAGCGTTTCCCACACCCATCATTTGTTTCCTTTGTTCTGGCTTCCGTGGGCAGATGCTCCCTTGTGGACCCTGACCTGTCCCTTAGTATTCCACAGCACAGCTAAAATCAGACTCACTACACATGCCTTTAGCAGAAGCTTATAGACGTCCATGCAGAAACATGTATTTGTAAAGTTTTTACTGCTTAATGCTGCTTCAGAAACAACCATGAAACTCACAGGCTTCTAATGACAGTCNGCGGCGGGTCTGGATGTGGGATCCGAACCCTCGGCGGGAGCGCCGCTGCGCTCCCAAGCAGCGCACTGTAGTAGTGCGCCACCAGGCCGGCCCCAAAAGAAACAATTTCTAATATAATAAATATTAAGTAAATTAGTAACAGAGGAGAATAAATTTGAGTTCAGCGTAGTGAGACAACTTTTGGATTCTTAGCAAAATTCAATTACTGATATTGTGTAGTTTTATTAGGGATCAAAATGCTAACCCTAAAAGTCTTTTACTTAAATCATGTGATAACACTTTTAATTCTTTTCGTAAGTGTAAAATATTTTGAAAAAGAAGCTATAACTATCTCTGTTCTTTTGAATATTTCAGAAGTCAAATTTTAGCTAACATCTCTCAATTTTTAAAAAATAAATAAGAATATGCAAAGTTATTTCATATCAAAACTTTTGCATTTCAACTGAACACATTTAGAATAAGAGGACGTGTATCACTTTCCACTTCTACGTGAGTAATCAAAGCAGACACTCAAATGGTAGGGATCATTCAGTGATGGAATACTTTCAAGGTGAGGATTAGAAAAGGTAATTGAAGTAAACTAAAGTTGCTACCCAACGTGAATGTTGCATGTAGATCCAATTTCCATATGATTAACTTTATTAGAAAATAGATGAAATATCAGAGTATTTTCCTAAGACTTGCCAGAGCAGGATTTTTAAATGTAAAGAATTTTCCATTCAAGATACATTTTCCGTGTGTTCCTCATGTTCTTCATTTAAGATTTTGAAATCAATTTTCAGTCCCAAACAGTTTTACTTTTAGTAAACGGTGGTAATAATAGATTGTTATCTTTATTCCTGAGATACACAGATACAATCTAAGTGACAAAAAGAAGCACATTTTGAAAATAAACAAATGTACTCAAAAATATTATTCATAAAACCAGTACATCTATCAATTGAAGACCTCACTCCAAGGACACAATGCTCTATGATCTGTTATTTTTAGCCATATGCCAATATTTACTGGAATTCATTTATATTTATGTGTATAATCTCTCTCTCCCCCACCCACTCCATTTGTTCATTCGAGTTAAGAGAAGAGTCCCCCTGTTAGCGCTGTTTCCAGAACCAGACATCTTTCTATGCTGAACCCGCATCCACCGTAGCAGGACAGAGACGCGCTCACCTGCAGCTCCGCGCTGGGGCCGGAGCTCGGCGGGCTCCACCGGGGCAGCTGGTGCGTCCTGGGCAGGTGCTGCCCTTGCTCGACAGCGCCGCCTGGACGTGCTCGTGAGAGTACAGTTGGGTCGCAGCACCCAGGGCGGCCACCGCGGGTCCCCTGGAGAACATGTCCTTGCAGGGCTTCCACCTCCGTCACCGCGTTCCCCGCGGCGGACGGGACGAAACCTTCCCCAGGAAGGAGCAGCTCTGCAGGCCCACCGTGGGTGCATGAACCCGAGGGTCGGGTCCAGGCTGACGCTGGGCACGTGCCCTCCTGGCCTGACCATTCCCCCTGTGCAATGCGCGAAGGGTCTATCCACATCCGCAGCCTTCACGCCCCCAGGCTGGCTGGGTTCCCGGGAGCTTCTTTCTGGCACATTCCACCAGGTGTCCGTGCTCGACACCCCCTGCAGCCAGCACCTTGCGACCGGGGGTGCAGTAGTTTCTCCGGTGGGAATGAAGCACGTCTCCTTCAGTCTTCGCTGGGTTGTCTGAGGGTGGAAACGGTGGATGCCGACCGTGTTTTCCCTACAAGCAGTTTCGTGGATGACGTCGTGAGTAGCGGTTCTGGGTCAGGCCTCATGTTCAGGCCACCCGGGTATCTGCGTGTCTCCATCTACTAGCCCCGGTGCAGGACACATAAGCCAGGAGCCAACCACCCGCCCACGCCTTGGCTGTCAGCAGACACAGCATTCGTGCTGGTGCCTCTTGAGGCCTGGCAGTCACAAGTACCCCATGCTTTTCCAAGGTGAGCAGAATTTCAGCTTTGCTTTCAAATGGAGCAGTAGACAAAAATGCCAGTTCTTCCAAAAAGGGCAATTCCACTGAGATATTCTAGTTCATAACTTGATCCTGAATTAATAAGAATTCCTACTGTACAGAATTGGCCAGACTTATTTTGAGGTGCGACGTGAAGCCCATTATTCAGTGTGGTAACTTTGGTTTCAAACTTTTCCTGTGCATCAACTGTAGCAAAACCTGGCTGGGGTACTCCAGGTGAGGGAGAAGAAAGGTGTGTGTTGGGACAGGCTCTGCGGCTGCTGAACTGTCTGTGTACAAGGGTCCAGACCTTGGCAGCCCCAGCACCACCGCTGCCCTCTTGGGTCTCCACCCTGCACCTCTCTATTTTTTTATATTTTATATATATATATACTTTATATTTTAATATTAATATTATATATTATAATATATATTATATATTGTTATAAATTAGTATTAATGTTGTATATTGTTATACAGTCCTTGCTCATGGAACTGCTGGTCTCAGCTGTGGCTCAGCCAGGGTCTGTTGGGACTGGCTGGATATGGCTCTGTGTTAGGTCTAGGTTAGTTGCATGCATCTTCTCATCCTAGAACCCATGATGACATGGAGCATGTTCTTCTCTTCACAAATGGCAGAAGCACAGGACACCAAGCCAAATGATATGAGTTCATTTAAATGCCTCTGCTGACATCATGTCTAAAAAGTTTCCATTGACTGAAGCAACTCAGTGACGAAGATCAGAGCCTATGGCCATGGAATGTGCAGTTGACATGCAATCCTGATGGTGGTGCAGAGGTGCAAAGGAACCAGGAGGGTCACTCTATTCCAGGAGGGAGTGAAGAGTTGAGAACAGTAAACTGGACATCAGACTTGATTTCTTAAAAACTTGATTTCTTAAAAACACAGCAAGGTTGCTGGCTCAAAGACAGACAGGTTACTGATTGATATGTAAAGATACTGGGAAATTGCTATAAGAAGAGAATGTTTGCTAAAATCAAGCTTTTGTTAGTGGATCGACGTAATTGCATTATAGAATGTCACCTTACTGAATGTTACCCGCTTCTATTGTTAAACTTGTTAAATGGTACTTAGCAAAAACCCCACCTATGTTGTCTTCCTGGAACTTCCTGGTCTGGAGAATAAATGCAGGAAGAGAACCCCAATTCATGGTTAATTTCCCAAATGGAAGGAATGCCTTACTCGTGAGGGTTCCAGGAGATTAGCCCCTTTTTCAGGCTTCTCAGTGCTCAGAAGAGATGGGCTTGAAGTAATCTTTGGTGGTTCCATCACCCAGGGGAAAAGGGGTGACAAATCCGTGGGAGGCAAAGCAACATTTTTTTATATTTAAATTCTATATGACAGATGATATTCTCTGTATAGATCTGCCAGGTTCAAGGACATTCTCAAGTGTGGTATCTATTACCTACATTGTGTGGGCACACAACAGTTCTTTCCCAAAATTTAATACACTTCCTTAATATCATCATATTAAACATGTTTTCTCACATAAATATCTAAATTAAAATGTATATACAATCAAACTCAATTATGAAGAATAGAATTAATATGTTGAATTACTATTTGAAATTAGAATGTGTGGTAGTTATTGATATTTTCTTCTTTAATCACACATTTTCTATGGCCTCTTCTCAGGTCATTGAATCCTAATTTTCCTCTACATAAAAAATATCAAAATTAAATGTATAGGTTATACTAATTATTTATTTAAATGTATATGTATATATGTGTGGGGGATGTGTGTATGTCCTAGGACATAGTACTTAAAAATTATTCTAATCATTAAAAATAAGAACTTATTAGCCCTAAAGAACATTGAAGATATAAAAAGTATCTTTCAAACTGTGAAAAGTGGTAATTCATACTTAAATGTCTTGAATATTTCAAGATAATAATTGCCATCTAAGGATACTGCCTGTGCTCTAAAAATATCTATGATAGAGATTAGTACCTCTTGTGTAATATTGTATGCATTGCATTTTGTTACACTTATTATACAAATTGAAATGAATAATAATTTGCAGTTTTACATCCCATGAATATTTTTTAGTATTCTCCAGCAGTAGTTAATATGCTAACCAACTTTACTGAAAGGCATACAGATGTGGAAGAAATCTATCTGGGGACTTTAATTATCACCTTGTCAAATTCAAATTATTATCTTGTGAGTTCATTTCCATAAAGTATCCCTTTTGCTGTTCCATGATTTAACATGTGTCTACTTTCTCTTATCTTATTTGTATCTTTCTGGAGTCTCTAATCTTTTCAAAGGAGAGAGTTCTCTGTCAGATTTTGATGCTTACCATAAAGGTTTGATCTGATACATTTTTACAAACACTTCGTTTTGGCAGAAGAAAGGTCCATGCAATGTATGAAACAGTCTTACTTCCAATAATGTCCCATAACTCAGACTGGAAACTAATTCACTTAATGAACAATATCAACCTGAAAGACATATTAAAAGGAAGTGACTGTGATTTCTAGACCTAATTTTCAAGGTCATCAATATTGCATGGTAGATTATTTCAGGAGTTAGAAGATCTGACTGGCTTCAAGATTAAGGAATGGGTGGGTTTGCTGGTTTGCTGAGACATATCTTTTGGTGGGAAGTTGGAATAGAGGCAAAATAGATAATAAATTGATGTTTCTATTCTGAGGTCAAAGTCAGTGTATTTTTGGCTGGGGTTGGTGGGGAGGAGAAGGAAAGGTAACTGCTGATAGGACCAAAGAAATTTTAGTTCATTTCCTTAATCATTCATAAAGAGATAAAACTCAATATAGAGATTTGCTCAGGGTTTATTGTCTTTAAATATTTATTTTGAATTGAAATTAAAAGTTTGTACATGTTTGAAATCACTGGACAGCTTTTATAAAAAGTTGAGGAGAAGTGATTCCTTGTTTTGACTTTCACTTAATTTAAAAAGCTTTTATTTAAAAGATTGTGTTATTAAGTGGATCCCTCAATAATTATCAAAATGTGTTAAAGTATATCTTCAAATATTTTAATAAGCACTGCAGCTAATAACCTCTATTATCACCTGTCATCTGCCCCCCTCCCCCAATTTACAAATGAAGGAATTAAAACATTGTATGTTTAGCTAGTGAGGTGATGGCAGTGACTTAGTGGCTGAGAAAATGATCAAACTCTTGACAGATTCTCATCTGGAAATGTATCTCACTTTCAAGGGTTTATCACCAAGCCTGATGTCTTTAGTTAAATAAATGTATTGGGACTAGGGCTTAATGTTGTTTATTAGAGGAGAGTGAATGTCAGGCAAAGACTGTTGTATTAAGGAAAATAAAATGATCCTCTGAAAAAGTGTCCCTTACAACAAATGGAAGAAAGGCCAAAAAGACTTCAGTTAGGAAAAAGCAAATAGGTCAACAGTAATATTACTGTAAACCAGACAAAATCAATCTGATTTTCTTCCTAGAAAAGGACAAGCTGTTAGCACTTCCAGTGTAGAAATACATCTTAATAGTATCCATGTTTAAAGTGATAAATCAGAATAATAGAAAATATTTTTAAATAATCACGATAATCGATAAAACAGAAACAGAATACTGAATATCTCTCTTTTACTAACATTAAAAATTTCCCTTTTCATGGTCTTTATCAGGCAGAAAAATGTCAATTTCCAGCATTTATTACCTTTCTGCTTAAGATTTCTACATTTTACAAGTTGTTGACTTACATTAACTCTTCTACATTCTTGAGAAGTCGCCTCTCTCAAATATTGTTAGATTAGTTGCTATGCAATTTTCTTTCCAGGCTGCTTATCATTAATAAATTTACGAAAACCTGAAGAGGAGCCAAAGTTAATGTTGTCACCATGGTTGCAAAAGCCACTATTCTGACTAATAAGCCAGCCAGCTCTCAACAATGTTGCATATCAGGTCTTGTTTCAAATTAAAAAGAAAAAGAAAAACAAAATCACTTTCTCCCTTTTGAAAATAAACCAACCTTCGCCACTTCTGCAATCAGATTAGTTATTTTTTCCAAAAGAAACTTTTATGTAAATTTTGGAGACAAATATCACATCTTCCTTACACTTTCATGTGCAATCTTTTGTGCGTCTTGCAAATCAAATTCCTTTTTCAAAATCCCACTATTCCATCTTCTTCATCTCTCTCCTCATTTTATTATTTCTCTTTTCTTCCTTTCCAAATTTCCCAGACCCTTATTTATTTCTTCCGTGTTTTCTCTCACATTCCCGGTGTGAAGTCATTGCTCCATTGTTCTGAAACCTGTCAAATACAGTGAATGGAGCACAGCACAGGTGAAACAAACAAACAAACAAAACAAAGTTAGGCCTACAGTCTGAAATTGACACTGAGAAACTAAGAGAAGAATTCAAATGGTCATGTCACAATTCTTTTGCACATAAGTGCTCTTTCATGTTCCCTGAAATCAGACATAATTTTTAAATAGTTTACATGTATGTGAGAAACTTAGAAATTATTTTTTGTGTTTTAAATATACAAGGAAAAAAATGTCAGTGGCATATTGAGTTGGAATAGACCAGAATCCTAGGACCCCTTTGGAAATAAGGCTCAAACTTTTAAGTTGAGGCTATTTCCTGCAGCAGAGCAGGGCCAAAGGGGATGAGGGTGAAAAGTGTGATTTCCTTGATTTAATTTAGCCTCCATAGGCATTTGAGATATTTATCTTTAACCACACCAGAAACTAATAATTACAACAAATGCGTGCATACAAAGCTGAGATAAATAAAAACAGCTGTGGGTGCATCTGAATGTGCAAAAATAATAGAGCTGTCACCTGTGTCTATTTTAAATTAAAGCTTTGCTAAATGCAGTCCTTTGTAATTCTGAGCCAAGTGTACTTTCAGGGCACATGTTGGAGCGACAACAGTGGAGTGTTTAATGCACAGTCAGAGTAGTGATAACTTGTAGTTTGCCCCTATTTCCTCTGATCCTCTGTGGTGTAAAGAGAACCATTGATTTCTGCCAAATAACAAGCAATCAAGCATAGAAAACTAGTAGCAGAGGCACCCATAGAGTAATTCCTGTTAATTCTTTCCCCAGGGTTCTTTCTGTAAGGAAACCATTGATTTTGACTTTGTTAGATGGATTTTCCAAAGTGATCTCTTTAAAAGAATGTTTATATTTTAGACTACCTAGAATAAGGAACCCAAATTAAATTGCATAAAGTAGGTGGAACGAATCAAACTTCTCAAGTTTTCCAAGGCAATGATTGTGCCTTGGGTTTCATTTTGTGTTAGGGGGTTTAAGGCAAGTGGAGAACAGGAAAAGTAGAAAAAGAGCTGTTTTAAATATGTAAGTTAGGAACTAAGAAATCATTTTGAATTAAATGAATGATGAAAATAAGCCTAAATAGAAAATATAACATTCTGTTTCACATAAGAATGAGTTACATGTACGCTGACAATAACTCTAGATAGTAAATATAACTAATTGTGTTTTTACATTTGCTTTAAAGAGTAAATTTATGAGCAAATATTTACAAGCAATTCAGTATTTGTACAATTCCAGAGATGCACAGTAAGGGATACTCAGAAGAAAGAAAGTAAGGCTCTGGTATGAAAACAAAGATTAAAATAAATAGCATTAATTGAGAAGAAACAATATATTCATCCATATGTGCCTCTGAGAGATGAATAAATGTTTCAATTAAAAGATTTAAGAAGGGAATGTGAGTTTTGTAGTTTCCCATAAATTTTTTTACTTTCCCTCTCGCACCTACTTAAGAAGTTCCAAAAGAGTGATTTAGGCAGTAAATATTGTTGAGTTTGCTCAGAAAGGGATAGCACAGAGAAAGTGGTGTCAGATGGAGACTGGCTATAAGGGGCAAAAATAAAATGCCATTAAAACACTACAGAATTTACAGTATTTCTCTCTCACTTATGAAATAATTTAGACATTTGCTTTAACAATTTATATAATCTACTGAGTGGTTACTATGTACAGGCATTATCATAAGTGATTGCTTTGTTTATTCTTTACAATAATCTTCTAAAATAGTGTGCTCTTATTTCCCTGATCATGCAAAGAAATTGAGTTATAGAGAAGTCACATAACTTATTTGGTGTCACACACACTAATGGGAGAATTTGGATTTAAAAAGCCCCAGGTAAACTGACTCCTGCTACCGCCCATAAGCAGCAAAACTGCAATTTTCAAAGTATTCTGTGAGGACCAGCAGTATCAGCATCACCTGGGGACGTTTTAGAAATGGAATTCTGGGACCTCCTCCCAAAATCTACTGAGTGAGAAACTGATGAAGTCAAGGAAATCCTTTAGATGGTTCTGATGCACTCTTGAGTTTGAGAACTATCCTAGACTTCATTGCCACGAAGGACAGTTTAAGAAAATGGGCTATTTTGAATGCATTCACTGGAACATGTGAAATGGCCCCTCATTAAATGAAATGTCAGGGAGGTTGGGTCTGTCAGTTATTGTAATTCTTACCCCAGTGAATTAATGACCATCATTGCTTTACAGAAATAGGGTGCATTAAAAAGAAAAGAAGGCAGGCCTTCAGACAGCATCAATAACAAATAAATAACAAAATAAATAACACAAATTAGAAATATGTATTTGAAAATACAGTTTATTTTCTGAATTTCTGTTATATTGGATTAATTACATATTCCAGGATATTTGTCCTATGGATTCTCTCTCTCTCTCTCTCTCTCTCATATATATATATAGGACAAATATCCTGGAATATGTAATTAATCCAATATAACAGAAATTCAGAAAATAAACTGTATGTGTGTGTGTGTATATATATACACACATATATACATATATACATATATATATGTATATATGTATATATATATATGTATATATGTATATATGTGTGTATATATATACACACACACACATACAGTTTATTTTCTGAATTTCTGTTATATTGGATTAATTACATATTCCAGGATATTTGTCCTATGGATTCTCTCTCTCTCTCTCTCTCTCTCTCATATATATATATAGATATATATATATATACTATGTAATTAATCCAATTATATATATACACACACACACATATACACATACACAAATTCTCTAAAAAACCCTGACTGCTACATCCTCCAATCTGAAACTGAAAACTCGAATGGTGACCAGTTCTCATTTAATCAATTTTGTAATATGGTGTCCAGCATGATTTCTGGAACACAAACCATTTCTAAATGATGTTTGCCATGAGTTGCTGTCATACACACATGGCATGGTTTTCAAAGAAACATTTGAGCAAATGCAGAATACTCTGAAGTTGGAAAAAGTCTAGATAAGCAGACAGACCTGGATTCAAATCCAGAATTCCCCATGGCCTCACAAGCCTTGACGAGTGGCGGTAAGTAAACATGGAGAACAGTGTATGGCACCATTGCTGCTAAGCAAATTTTAATTCTTGACACCAAGCCTTCACATTGTCATCATATTAACACTAAAATCACCAAGGATCAGGGAAAAATATACCAAGCTCGTTACACAAGATGTTTTAAATGCTGTTAACTACTTAATTTAGTACATATTGTTTCCTTAGTTATTAAATGGAAAGTAAATATTCAGCAAGATTAGATAATGTGACCAAGGTTTCCTAGTTATCAACTGGGATGAGCTTTAAATCCGTGTCTTTTTAATTCCAAATACTCTGTCCCTGTGTCGGGAAGAGGCGTGTCCATCATTTTTGCCTCTCCCTGGGTCCAGCAGGCAAGTACCAGTTCATTGACTGTACAGCAGGCTTGACGTGTGAAATTGTTTCAGCTGCTGAAATTTAAAAAAAGGGATGCATTTGAAATATTACCCAAGTTCTAATGATGGCTAGAGCTCCAAGTTCCTCTCCTAATTAACCTCTCTAATTTGGATCACATGTGAAACTGGACCTCTAGAGATTAGCTTTTAAAAATGTATTTAAAATATAGAAATGGTCTTTCAAAGACAGGGTTCAAAACGGAAAAATAAATTATAATCTTAAGGATTAATTTTTAGGTAATTTATACAGACCAGTTATGAGAAATGCAAGAGATAATTATAGCATTAAATGTATGTAAATGGATAAATAGGACAAAACTTTGACTACATTCACTGAATGTAGTCATCTTAAAAGTGATGGAAGCCAGGAATATCATCATTTCAATGAAATGCAAGAGATAATTATAGCATTAAATGTATGTAAATGGATAAATAGGACAAAACTTTGAATGTAGTCATCTTAAAAGTGATGGAAGCCAGGAATATCATCATTTCAATATTTCTGGAATATCAGTAATAAAAAATATCTGTATAAAATATGTTTTTGGTTTTTTTCTTTACACTTTTCTTGAGGGGCTGTGACTATTATACTATTATACATTAATAATACCTTTTCTCTTGCTTTAAATTAAGACATCTTTTAGAGAAAATATATTTAATATTAACATTATTAAAATGAGAAATTGATTATCTTAAGAGGAGCCCTATATGATAATAATGAGTGCAGAGCACTTTTTAGAAGAGGTGAGTCTCGGGTCTAAACTATAAGCCCAGTTCTACCCCTCTGTTTCTCCACATCTGTAATGATTATCTCACTGCTTAGGGACTTGTTCCCAAACATTGCCACTCATAAAATTCACCTGGGACAATTTTAAAAGCCCAGATTATACCCCAAACTAATCAAAACACAATCTCGATGTAGGGGACCCAAGCATGTTATTATTATTATTATTTTTAATCCCCTGTTTCTCAGACTGGGGTGCATATTGGAATCTCTTGAGAAAGTATGAAAGCCTGAATCTCCAGGAGAAAAACTCAAAGAACATTAACTACAACAGTGTTTCTATAACTTTTATGTGCATAAGGGTTGCTCAGGGCTTTGAAAACATGTGGATTCTGATTCAGCAGGTCTGGGTGGGTCTGAGACGGTCTATTTGTAGACAGTGGCCAGGCCATGCTGCTGCTTCTGGTTCACAGACCACACTTTCAGGCATCAAGGGCTTGGATTTGGAGCGCAGCTGCCCATCTGGTTGCAGGTGTTGAAATGCCAACCCTTCATCTTCAACTAGCCCCTTTACGTATACACGCATGCAATATTATCACCTATCTGTATCATGATGAGAAATCTGGAAAGCCCTGGTTTGGATGTTTAAATATACAAAGTACCTAAGATAATTACTAACATATAGTGGCTCTTTAATAAATGTTCATTGACAAACTGAAAAGTGTTTGCCTTCAAAATGGAACTGTAATAATCCCCTAATTCATTTCAACCCTGGACCTGATCAGCCCCCAACTTGCCTTCCCCCACTCCAGTGACTCCACACTTAGTCCGTCATTAGATTTCTTCTAAGCCAAAGTGATGCGGAGGTGGAGGAGGGAAAGAGCTTTGATTTCCTTTAACATTTGCATAAAATGTGTAACTCTGGAAGCCCAGAGGATGTAGGGGCTATATGGAAATATCCTAAAATTATACTATTAATAAAAACTCTCTTAAAAAGAGATTTTTCCATAGCCAGGGTAAACTCTCAAATGAAACCTGAGTTCCAACTGCAGCAGTAACTCCCAGTGAGGATCTCAGAACTGACAAGGAATATCCCCAGTAATCCTGAGTTTTCTCGTGATAGAAACCCCACTACTCAGCTCCATGTCCTGAGATAGATTACATTATTTGGTGAGTTCTCAGTTATTCCATTTACAAAGTGAAAGTACTAATATCATCTCTGAATAATTAATTGGAATAGTAAAAAGGAAGAAATAGCTAGGTTAAGTCTAAAAGAGTGCTACATAATAACACATTGTAATTGTTATTATTTGTATTATTGATACTCAAACAGAATGTAATCAGCATGCCATTGAAATTGATTTCTTCTTGTTAATAAATATATCCTTAGGTTTATTCTGCATCAAAACTACCACTCCAAAATAAGTAAAGGTTAAATTTTAGGTCATTTCTCACCCACAATTGTGAAGCAATATCTTTAAATCAAAGGGATTAACTTTTGCTCATCATAAATAATAAAAAATGTTGAGAGATTATGCAGAATGCTAGTTTCTTAATGTAAATTTTACTTGATAGTTCCTGAGCATTTGGATGCCTCATATTAGAACTGCAAGATACAGGCAGTCATTCCTGTTTAAAATAGAGGTGAACTTACATTAAATACTTCACTGAAAGGATGCAAAGGATGCATGCTTCCAAAAAATTTTTAAACTAATTTTAGTGTAGATGGTTAAAATTAATTTTATAATAATTAACTGGATTAAATAAATTACTAATCTTTTAGAGATTAGCACAGATGCAATGTCCTTATTTTTTTGCTTTTTTTTTTTTACATATTAATTCATCTTTCAAAGTTGAAATAACTTGACCAAAGGATCTTGCCCAAGTTAAAGCATTTTTTTTTTTTAATGCTGCTGTACTTATCTCTGGAGATAGTGTTGCTAGGAGAGTGTTGGTGTACTTCTCTTTTTTTAATCATGCTGTTCTTATCTCTGGAGCACTGATCTAACCCTCACGCACACACCATGGCTTAACTGATATGTGATACTCAGGAGATTTCAGTGGCTTGTAATTTTGATCATTTCTTGAAAGAGGAAAAAAAATAGTTATACTAAGCCTAAAAATTAAAGAGTGCAAAACTATAATAAATTGTAATTATTTGATCTTTGATCAACTAAAGCAAATATCCCTCAAAAAATTTTTAAAGGGAGATTCTTTACAAATAAAAATTCCACTGTCTATTTTTATGAGCTCAACTATTTTAGATTCGTCATGCAGTGTTCGTCCTTCTGTGGCTGGCTTCTCTCAGTTAGTGTAATGTCCTCCAGGTTCATCCATGCTGTTGCTGGGGTAGGAGGGGGAGAAATGGGCGGCTGCTGTTCAGCAGGTGTATGGTATCAGTTATACAAGATGAGTAAGTTCTAGAGATGTGCACTTGAAAATTTGTTAAGAGGCTGTGTTTCATGTTCAGTGTTCTTATCACAATCATAATAATACAAATCTCTGTCCTGAAACTCTTTATTTTAATAATGTCTTTTTGAAAGTTGACCCTATTGGAAAATAAACTGAACTGACAATTCTCAGGAGACCTGCCTCTGGAGCTAACATGGCTGGAAAATGTTTGAATGATGTGTCACAGGTACACCCTAAAATGTAGCGTGAGGAATCACCTCCAAAACAAAAGACATTAAAATAAGTAAAGACCCAAGTTCCCGGGAATATGAGACAGGAGGCTGTCTCTAGTGGACCAAACTCGCTTCTTTTCCTGAGAAATCATCGCCTTTGGCATGAATCACTAAAGGGCTTCTTCATCTGTAAGCTGTGACACATCTTGATTTCTTCTGAACATATGTGTGTATTTGTTATATATATTAAGAAAACCCCACACCTTTCCTTCACCATCTTCACTGATAGGAAGAATATAGAGACTGTAATTCCCTGCATGGGAGCCCTCCACCTCCCACAGTTAGGGCCCTGGATGTGCCCGGGGCTCTGTTCTTCAGATGCCCTATGAGCTGCCAAAGCAAGGAAGTAGGGACAGCTGCCCTCGGTGGGGCAGTTTCCAGGTGGGAGCATCAGCCATGGTCCACCAGTGGCTGAACGCACTGAAGTTTGCATTTGCCTGGTTCTTGCTCATGGTCTTCAGGACTCTGCCCATTTGCTGAATATGATTCTCTGGCCTTCCTGGAGATGTATGTACCCCAATATATTTTCAATAAAACCCTTTCCCACTAAAATTGGCCAGTCATAGTTTTTAATGCTTGTAAGTAAGAATCCGCTTACACAGAACTAAAACCATTACTTTAACAAACTGTTCCAGGGGGTGCCTGTCACTTGCATCATGGTGTCCTGGAGCATGTGGACAATTGAGATTAAAGTACACATTTCGAAGAATGAGAGGGAAGAACTTTCTGCATCTACAGCCATGTCCCACATGTGCAGTAATTGGGTCTCTATGATTTCTCTTCATGTGCTGTGTCAGACAGAATACCTGGCACATAGCAAAGGCTCATTAAATGTTATCTAGGATTATCTGCAAATTGTCTATAGCTTTGCAGATTCCAGTGAAGGGTGTAAATCCTGAAACTTGAATTATATACTTTTTTCTTGTTTCACAAACTAAATTTCCACAATTACACTTCTTGTAGGTTTGATAAAGATTTGAACTTACATCTAGTTATTTTTTCCTTAAGACTGGATATGTTGACTAAAGAGTTAAAGGGGCTCTACTAGGCTCTGTTTTTCAGTGGCAATTGGTACATAGCAGAGTATAATCTCTCCATCCCCACAGAAATAAGTGCTTATGATTACAACAATGCAGGAATGCTGTTTATAAAGACATATAATAATTAAAAGAATAAAAATGTTTGCCTTTGTATCTTTAGGTAGGTTAGGGGTGGATAGCATAAGTTATTGTAAAGCACATTCCAAATATAAAATGGAAGAAAAGTTCTTGATAATAACAACAATTTTACTTGCATTGCTTAGATTCAGGGAGGGGGGTACATTTTGTTTTCATTTTAAAAATTTCAGGAGTTTACTGAAGTTTCCTTTAACCGATTCACATTAACATGTATAGGTAGCAAATGGTTAATTCCTAACATTATAATGCCGTTCATTTTCTAGAATCCCAGATTTCCATTTCCCATGAGGGAACTATTAACAAGTGATGTTTCAGTGTGCAAACTTTCTTTTATTTTCAGCTCCCTAATATCTTGGACTCCCTTAAAAGCTAACCTGGAGGTGGCAACTTTCAAAGAGATTCACACAGAAAGGTCCAATGCCTTTCAAGTTTCTCTCTTTTAGTAGTTTCCCAGTGGTCAAAAAGATAAGTACTCTGTCAGAGCAAAGATGTAAGAGTAAAAGGTGGGAGCAGAGGCCACCCAGATATTTTATCTTGTGATCCTAGCACTGCTTAAGCTCATGAAGAAGAGAACGCTGACCCGCTAAGCTGGTGGTATTTGACTGTCACCAGCTCCTTCTCATACAGCTGCTAGAAAATAAAAATATACTGAAATGTGTTAATGCATATTAGATTTATTCATTCATGTTATAGTGCAATTTTTTCCTCCCCCACTTTATAGTTCATTTATTTAGCGTGATGTCCTCATTTGTGGAAAAATGCAGAGATGTGTATTTAATCACTGAGAAGATTAAAGTCAAAACTTAAATTAAAAATGTGATTTTTGATAATCTGTTTCATTGTTAAAAGTACCCTCAATGTTCTTTTATGTGTACGGATAATTATGTATGGTACTATGCTTTGTGTAGACACCCCGTAGTCTCAATTAAATATTATAACTACTTAATGAAAGGCAACGGTGATTTTGGCAGTTAATAATTATAACCATAACCTGGAACTGAAACTCTCAATTCACCCTCAGACTGCTTAATAAGCTAGAAAATGAAATTGTTGTGGCCATTATGTCTCTGAGAGAACTTTTCATGACAAGAATAATTGTAGCATGACACAAATTTCCTACAATTGTTTTGATAAAAGCACGGAAAGTTTTTTTTTTTTTCTTTTTTCTCTGTATCCCTCTTCCAAGTACAGTAGCAATATATTATTTGAGATTTTGAAATTTTTAAACTTTCATTTTTGTTATTATTCCATGTAACATTAAAGCACTCCTTTCATTAATCCACAGGTTTTTAAGATTTAAAAAATCAGCATATTAATAGATCAGTTGAATTATTTTCTTCATAGAAAATAAAATATATTATTTAAAATAAGTTTAAGCTTAACTTCAAAATTAATGTTATTGGAAATTAAGGGTAAATGAGTTAACAGTAATTTTTTTTCTTTTGTTTTCACAGTAACAATATACATTTTAAAGTATAACATATCATCCTTTTGATACATTACAAAATAAGTCTTTAAAATAAGATTTTAGCAACATTTTTTTTTTTAAGATAAAGCTGCTCACAAAAATCTCTTAGAATTTCATGGTTTGAAGCAAACTTAAAGTACATATTATCAAATCCCATAACCCTTGCCTGAAATTCTTTGAAGCTAATCACAGATTAAAATGTTGCTTCATAAAACTTGCATAAACACAAAATAAACTCAAAATTAATAAAAGTTTAGGGGAAAATTCTTCCAATATCCAGTTAGTTGTTTAATTAATGTAGGCTTTGAACTGTCTCTTGATCTACAATTACCTTCTTAGACTTTTTCATTATGAAGCAGAAGGCTCTCTGAACTCATCCAAACGGCTGTGCCATTTACATTACTGAATGAAGCAAAGCATTTGACCAAATGTTTGACTCAATAGATCCACATAAGCAGCACAAAATAATCATGTTTGTAATTTTTTATGCTAGCACTTTGCCACTTGTTTGTTGCTTGGTAAGTTTATAACTGATTTCTTACTTAGAAAGCAACATTTTCTTTTTATTTGAGTCCTTTCAAAGACTCTAGTCTCAATGTTTTTTGGGTTTTTTCTTTTTTCTTTTTTTTACATTTCTGATCAATTCAGAATAGATCCATATACACTTGTTCTACCACTCTTGAACCTGAAGGCTTGCATGACCTTTTATTTCAGGTGTCTTAACTTCTCAGCTTTTAAGCTATTGAACTATGTTAGTAAGATTTTCCCGCTAACCATGTTATTCTTCATTTTCTGGGAACTCTTAAATATATGATAATAAAAACTGTAATGTTTATCTGTGATCCAGGCAATTTTTAAAAGGCAAAAGCAAAAGCGAAAAAAAAAAAAATCCACAAATAAAAATCAGAGACTAGATGGTGTAGTAGAGAAAACCCCGAGGTAGATGTTGGATCATGGCTCTTCTTTATAAGTCAAAGAAGCTCCTAGAGGTTAACAGGATTCTGGTAACCAGGTAGAAATATGGTCTGAAGCAGCCTGCATTCCTTGTGAGGATGCCAAATGACCTCTCCTTGCCCCATACCCCTTTTGAATATTCTTAAGGGTAATATTTTATAGTAGGCATTGCCACAGACTGAGTGATTTGGGGCAAATTTCTTAATCAACACGTATCTCTCTCTGCAACTCTGATGCCAGAACACTACTATCTTTCAAGCCTACTTCCTAGAATTATTATGGAAAATAAATGAGACAACTTTGGAGAAATTATCTTATGGACTCTGAAGGCAGTATATGTGCAAGCTATCATTAATAATGAATGTTTAATAATTGAACTTTAGATCTAATCTGCCAGTATTGTAATAGAAATATGTGGTATTTAAATATAAGCCAAAGAGACTGATTTCCTTCAAGTTTCAGATGGAGGTTTATGCATTCCAGATTAAATGGTTTATTTCACAAGGAGAATAAACTTCATGTCAAGCTTTTCAAGCAATCGAATTTCAAAGGAAAGCCCTTCTCTATAGTGGAGGAATACATTTTGAAAATTGGGTGAAATACTATCAACACTGAATTGAACTATTCAGCTCAATTAACATATGATAATAAAAATGTTAAATATTTATGACAAACATCATAGTAACTTAAAAGCAAACTGAAGGACAAAACTGAACCAGCATGGCAAATGTAGAAACAGGAATAGAATTACCGGCAAATGAAACAAACATGGAAGATAGATAAAGGATTTCAGCTAAGGAATATGAGACGATAGGAACCCTGTCCTGTTTCGAACCAAGGAAATTACCTGTCCTAATAGGATTTGATATACCTCAGTGAGACGCCCTTGACTTTAATTCTTCCTTTCCTGCCCCCTCCCCACCCTCCAAGCTACAGAGTATGTTTAGTCAGTTAAAGTGAATACAACTGAATTATTTTTATTTTGTTTTTATTGTTCTCAAAATATTTTTATAGTAAAGCTAGAAGGCATTCAATATAATAAATGGATATTTAAAACTATATTCCCAAAGCTATCATCTAATAAACTCCCTGATGCTCTCCCTTTATGTAGATGTAAATTTCTGACCTATATTATTTCCCTTCTCTCTGAAGAACTTCATTTAACATTTCTTGCAATTCTTGCAAGGCAGGTCTACTTGCCTCTATTCCCTCAATTGCTTTTTGTCTGAGAAAGTATTTATTTCTCCTTAGCTTTTGAAGGATAATTGCAGGGTTCAGAATTCTAGGTTTTTGGTTTTTTCTTTCAACACTTTAAATATTTCACTTCATTCTTTTTATTTATATGTTTTATAACAGCATCTTTTTTTTTTTTTTTTTGTCTTTTTCGTGACCGGTAAGGGGATCGCAACCCTTAGTGTGGTGTCGCCCATACCGCGCTCAGCCAGTGAGCGCACCGGCCATTCCTATATAGGATCCGAACCCATGGCGGGAGCGTCGCTGGGTTTTTAAACTAAATTAATAGTTTTCTTAATATTTATGTAACCTGGAAAATGAGTAAAGGTATAATCAAGAAATCCACTTTCTCACCTTCTCCCACCACTGCCTTAGAGAAGCAAGCCCCTCTTTCTAAATGTAAAGAGAAGATCCCATGATGTATCCACTCGTTCTCAGATAACAAAAAGCTCTTTTACTCCCCAGGATCATCTCATTTATTAATTGCAATTCCCTATACTCTATAAAACTCAAAATACCAACCTTTGCTTCAAGTTCTCTTCACAAATTTGGGCCCAATCCAAGGAGCAAGTGGCCTGAGGTCAACGTCCTTCCTATTCCCAGACCTCAGCCTTCTGCCCCTCACCCCACACCCTAGAAAAACTATGGCTCAGGCAGGATTGAAGAAAGAGTTCAGAAATTAAGGCTGCACTATCCAAGGCAGTGAGCAGTCTTATGTGAATTCCGTGCAATGTTTTGGAACGTCCTATCAATACTTCTTGACTTCTATGTTGGTGTTTTTCTTTGTACAACCAGACAGTGATTTCCTCTACCAAAAAATGCTGCCAACAGTGAAGGGGAACTGACCCTGGCAGGCTGCATGTTGAAGATGCAAATCCCATAAATAAAGCCCCACAGACTGCTCACTGGGAACTGAGGCATTTATATATTCCACCAGTTACAAGTGTCTGAGAGCTCAGAGGAGAGGGTGTGAATATACAGCACCTCAAGTTTGCAGGGCAGTAGTGGAGAGCCTGCTCATAACGTCACCCAGGACCAATCCAAGCAGCACGGAATGGAAAGAAAGCAGGACCACGAGCCATCACACACCCTGACTCCTTCAATAACACCCACGGAAGAAGAGTTTGCAAAAATATGGATATGAATGTCATCTTAAAAATTCAGCTGAAAAAACCAGACCATGGAATATAATTTATTGGGAGGAACCAGGAGAAATCTTCAGAATACAGTTTGACATCCTAAAACATATGTAGGAAGAGGTGATTTCTCTTAGTCAGGACAGCAATCTGAGATGAAGAAAAACAGTGGGGGAAGATAAAAATGAAGGTAACCAGGATGCCAAGGAATTCGATGGCAAAATCGAAATCTATGTTGTTATGAGAAATACTTCTTTTATGTTTTACTTTAATTTGTATCTACCCGTGTTAACACGTTTTTGCCCCCATCTTCCACTTTCGTTTCAATCCTTCTGTCTGGGTCACTTTCCTGTACACGTCTTTGGGGTTTCATTTAATGAGGCTTGGCTTGTGGCAAAATCTCTGTTTTCTATTGCATTGGCTTGCAAGTATTACGGGCTATAGCTTTATAGGTTGGCAGCTATTTTCTTTCATTTCACAATAAAGATGTCATTCCATTTTTAGCTAATGTCCTTTTTGCTCTTGGAGAGTCAGCAGTCAGTGTGTGTCATTCTTTTGAAGTTAATCTGCCTTTTCTTGCCACTTTTATTACATTCTCTTTTTTCTTGATGTTCTGCAATTTTACTGTGATGTGTCAAGGAGTGAAGTTTCTTTTTTTCTTTAACTATCCTACTTAAGATTCATGGATTTTCATGAATGCATTGAGTGTTGTCATTCATCATTTCCCAATAATTCTCAGATATAATCTCTATGACTATGTCGCCTGTGTCTTTGGAATGCCATCGAGTGCTGTGTTAATCATTCACATGCTTTTCTTTATGCATGCAAGGTTCTCCTTCGGAGTCCCCATCTCCTTGTTTCTCTGGGCTGAATTCTAGGTAATTCCTCTCCGTGATCAGTTCTCTAAGATTCTCCACTGTGTCCTGCCTGCTTTCACACCCAATTCCATTTAACCTTTTACATCTACAAGTTCCACTTGGTTATTTTTAAAATAAGCTTGTTTATTCTTCATGCTTTCTTTTTCCATAACCATATTTGAAACCAGTCCTTTATTTCTTTAAACATATTAATACATATGGTATAATGTGTGTGTGTGGTTACATTAATTTTTTGAAATGGCTTGATTTCTGATCTCTTTCATTTTTGCAAGTTCTTTCTCATGGATCCTCTCTTCCTTGATTCTACAGCGAAATCTGAATGAGAGTGCTCATTTCCATAGGAGCGTTCTCTGAAGGAGTCCTTTGAGTTCAGTAATGAAGGTGAAATTCCCCAAAGAGAATTTGTGTTGCTTTTGCAAAACGTAAACTAACTTTAAAATAAACTCTGGCTTTGTTATGATTTACATATATATAATCAGATAATCAGCCAAGGAGTGTGAGTGTAAGATCCAGTTTTTTCTCTCAAAGGATTGATGGGGGTTCTTGTGCGTGTGTGTTAATGTGTTTACCTTCCATTCAGTGTCAAGTTTATTGACCACATACCTTGTAATATCTGAAAACATGGATTGACTTTAGTTTCAGTTAACAATTACACTGATTTAGCCTTTTGATGGTTCCAGCTTTTGGGGAATACCTCTCCTGATCGACTCCTGTCTGTCTGGGGCTCTGGGTGTTTTCTCCTGTTTACTGTACTCTGAGAGGCTGTGCAACCAACTTGAAACTCAACATTTTGGGCTAATATTCTCAAGGTTAAACTTGTTTCAGAATTCTACTTCACTTTAGGTTTCTTTCTCTATTTTGTTTTCAACTGAGTATTCTTACTTTCTTTCTACTACATTAATTCATTTATGAAACATATTTTTAAGGAATTTTTGAATTTTTTTTGTTAGTGGAAAGTCAGTTAAGAGTATCTACTCTCTAATATTGCCAGAAGTGGAAAATTGTGTTGAGAGAATTTAAATTCAGATATATTTAATGAAATCTTGCAAATCAACAAAAGTTTCAAAAAATTTAGTCTTTGTCTGCCCAATGCCCCTCACCTGCTTTAAGTTTCTTATTAAAATAGATCTATCTGTTTCTATTCTCTAATCTAACTAAATGATGGACTTGCACATTAACATATATTTGGAAATAATTTATTTATGTACTGCTTTCAAAATGTTCAGTAAGTATCCTGGATAATGACATGTTCAGGTTTAATAGAGACAGCAATGTAGTGAGGATAATCTGGTGTATAATAATGAAGCACACTGAATAATTCTTAGCAAGTAAGTACATGATTTCCATTTTATCAATTTAACAGATTTTTTTAATGGTGAGCAGCTTTTATTTTTTTAAAAAAAATAATTTTATATGATAGATTGTAAATTAGAAAACCTAATTGCATTCAATATGGGTGTTTTGAACAAATTCTGTAAATGGACTCCAGTAAACAGAACCCATTCTTTAAGGGTTCCAGTATTTATAGCTCTACAGAATGCTGCCTATCCACACTCAAAGAACTCCACAGGTGGTACTTCTGCATGGTCATTCATATCATTGATGATTGCTAAATGTTTACAGACTGAGTAACCTGTGTAATTAATCTTAATTTGTGGTTGATGTGCCATTGGAGAAACAAACAAAAAAAATCCTTATCTGGACTAGGTAATTTATTATGAGCTTATGCTTCTCTCACAAAACTTGCCTCCGTGACATTATGGGTGGACCTACACCTAGTCATGGTAAGTATTAAGAAAGTAACTCAGGATGAACTTCCTTGGAGTAGAAACCCTGGGGATATCTTTTCTTTAGAAAGAAGAAAACAGGTTTGGCTGCTGAAGCTATTTACTAATTCCTTAATCAAAAATCTTTACAAAAATTCATTTGCTAGCCTGCCACATTCACAGCATACATTCTGTATACAAATAATATTGAGACATGGAGTCACTACCAATGCCTGGTGTCCAAGTTCTGCTGAACACTCAGCATTGGCCCGGAAGTTTGAGCTGTGTCCTGCAGTCCTGTGCCTAGTATGCACCCTCTTCCAGTTCTCACAATCACTGCTTCTCATTAATCCCTCAGTTACAGGGCATCCCACACTGCACCTCCACTCCTATACCCCCAGGGGCTCAGCAGATACCATTTCTACCTACCTCATCGAGAAAGTTAAAATCCATCTCACCTTCCTGGTCCCCACTAAGAAATTTGCAAATATTTGCAGTTCCTCTCCCTTCTTCTAGACTCACCTCTTTTTCACGTGTGTAGTGATTATGGTGGCCAAGGTTTGGCAATAAACAGTCTAAGATGTCAACAAAGGGTGTGAAACAACAGGAATGTGTTTTTGCTTAAATATCACCCCAGCGATGTGTTTCTCTCAAGGGACTCTGTTCCTCCCACTGTGTGGCTCACCTCCTATGGCTTCAGCTTCTCCATCCAGCTGGGAAAAGGGAAAAGGGAGCATGGGAAGCAGACACTTCATAAAGGCTTTTGCCATGAAACACCACCTGTCATGGCTACCACTCAGTCCCATGGCCACACCCAACCCAATGCGTGTCTGGGGAAAAAAGTCTATTAGTCATCATCAGGCCCAAGAGAAACGAAACAGAGATATGGCCACTTTGCCTGATGACTATCTCTACCTCTACTCGAGCTCAACCCCTCAAAACGTTGCTCCTTTTTTCACTGCTTTATCTATAATCTCTCCTTCTAACACGGCTTCTCCTCAGCATATAAACACAAACACATCTCTTCCTTCTTAAATAACTTTCCCCCCTTTTTGTCTAAGCCTATCTGCTCTAAGTCATCATCATCACCATCATCGTCTTCCTCCTCCTCATCTCCACTCACTGTATCAAGCTTTCTCTTCCAGGTCAACAGCTGTTAGCCACAGGTCATTGTCACCTTGCAGGGGCCACCTGCACTCTCTGCCCTGTGTCCCCTCCATCTTCGGAACCTTCAATGGCACATCAAGTCCTCTCATGCTTCAGATATCTCTGTCCTCCCCTCTGCCTTATCTCTTTTCTGCTGTCATGGACTCATCAAGTTTCATTGGGCTCACCTGGATTATCTTTTTAGCTTAACATCAGATGACTAGTAACATTAATTGCAAGTTCAAGTCCCTTTTGCCGTGCACATCACATGATCATGAATGTGACACCAGAAAGTGAAAGTCACGGGGAACAAAATTTTGCCTCCCACACTGCGTAAGGTTTAAACCATTCAGCATGGCATATAAGAGCAGCTACTGGGATGCATTTCCTACTTTATTGACCTTCTGGATTTACCAGTCACTTTATGCATAGGAAAACCATATGTCCCAGTTTTCCAGGACAGTTCTGGTTTATGCCTGTTATTCCAGGATAAGAACAAACAGGATCACATTTAATACTTTCATATGCACCTGTTTGGACAATAAATTAAATGGTCACTTACCTACATCCCATGTTCTACCCTCCTGTTCTCTATTTTGTAGTTTCCAGAGACCCACCTCCTATTTCACAGCTCTTTGCCTTTGTTGACAGGGCTTGATCTTTCCACCTCTCAAAATGTCTTTCTCTTTGTTGGCTGTTTGGGCATTTTCTTATTTCTCAGACTCAGCTCACCTCCTCTAAGAAGACATCTTCATTCCCTCCCCAGTTAATTTTCTAATTTTTTTCCCTCTGTCTCATCACTTTACCTTTATATACCACTCTCACTGTAGTTCAAACTTTTCTTTCTTTTTATTTTATTTTTTTTTTAAACTGGGCTATAAGTTCTCAATCCCAGGAACTGTATCTGATCCTTCTTGATATTGGCATATTTTAAAAGGGCTGGAGAAAGTCTGGTCCTTCCTGTGACTCCATCAGAAAAGGAAACGTGTAAACAGACAACAGTCTGAGGCTCCAGGGAGTATATTTGGAAAGAAAACCCAAACCCAAAACGAAACAGTCAGACACTTGACTTAGATGCAGGTTTGAACCCCACCGACTCTAGGATAAAGACAGAGACCTCAAGACGTAGGAGACTCAGTAACATGGGGCACGGGATGGAGCTCACCCACTCAAGGATGGCTTCGGAGAGAGAGGAATTACAGCTACATGTTTTCCTGAAGATTTGGGGGCTCTTGTTGTCAGACAACAATCAGACTAATTTTACCATCCACTGAAATAACCTTGAGGGATATTGACATTGACCGGCTCTGCCTTCACCCTCTTTGAGAGACCTGTAGCGTAGTTTGCATTAGATGATCATCAGCAGGAATTGCAATGTGGCTGTACAAGAGTAGAGAGTGAGTAGAGTCCTGGGGCATCTTCCTCTGCCCTCTCCCCTTGCATTCCGGTAAATCTGAAGAAAAGAGCCTTTCTTAAAGCATATCAGGAAGCAGATTAACTGATATGCAGACGACGTGATGCCCGTTGCACTTTTGTGAACTGCCAGTCTGCACTAAGTGCTGTGCACTGATGATGTGGGTGTAATTGGATGGATGCAGTAAATATGAATTGTAGGTAGCAGTATCAAAATTGCTATACACGGCAGACTAGGTGCTAAATTTTTGCATGCTATCACTTGGTGTTTCTATGCACGATAGCTACTAAGCTACATTTTCTAAAACTCAGCAAAATGAGTCAAAAAACCTTCCCGCGTAGGAAAGCATTCTCACACTCCATACTATTTTTAGGGGAAAAAGTTATGATTTGTAAATACAGTCAAATAAATGTGCATTTCCAAATGAGACTGATTAGACAAGATTCTTTGTAGCAAAACATATTCGGTGTTTGGCTTTCTCCCTGGCCTTGTTTTTTTTTTTTCCTTACTGTCTCTGATAAAAGTGCATCTTTAGTGTGTGTCTGTGGAACAATGCGCTGCACAACTCTTTCAAATATAACAGCATTTTTTGTACTATACTGTTGATGATTTACTTCATAGTGAAATTATTGCCATTTTTGAATTTGGAAAAAAAAAGGTGATGCTAATTTGTTGCACTTGAGAGGCTTATGGGTCTTTTTATGACAGAAATTAAAATCTCTACAAGTAAAATTGTTTACTAAATAACTAATTATTATCTCAATATTTTTTACATTTTGTAAAACAACTACAGCACAAGCCATGATTAGACTAATTTGTATAAGCAACCAGTGAACCATGAGCTCCTTGAGGCTGTGCAGAGACTCATTTGTCATATATTTAAAGTGCCCTCGAGGGAAAGAAAAAAGAAAACTGATGCTTTTATGTGATATGTGCTTTTACCTTTTCTCATCTAATCCTTATATTAATAATGCCTAACATTTATTATTAAATTTGTTAGCTATTATTATTATTAGCAAAGCTTCGATACCTAACATTAAATTTCTTACGAGGATAGACTCACTGCATTCTCTCAATCCATCCTGAGGCAGGTGATACTTGCCCACATTTTATAGAACTGATGCTTTTATGTGATATGTGCTTTTACCTTTTCTCATCTAATCCTTATATTAATAATACCTAACATTTATTATTAAATTTGTTAGCTATTATTATTATTAGCAAAGCTTCGATACCTAACATTAAATTTCTTACGAGGATAGACTCACTGAATTCTCTCAATCCATCCTGAGGCAGGTGATACTTGCCCACATTTTATAAATAACACATGGCACAGGGAAACTAAGTAACATTAATGCAGTTTTTAGATAGTAGAAATGGGATGACCTTGGCAAGGTTTTTCTTCTGTACAGAGATGACAACACAATGATAGAAACAGTGACAACAGGCTCCAGTGTTTAATAAATTGTAAGTGGAAATTCCTGCCTTTGAACCCTGATCTACATGATATCAAAGTCAGTGTTTTTAGATAGTAGAAATGGGATGACCTTGGCAAGGTTTTTCTTCTGTACAGAGATGACAAGACAATGATAGAAACAGTGACAACAGGCTCCAGTGTTTAATAAACTGTAAGTGGAAATTCCTGCCTTTGAACCCTGATCTACATGATATCAAAGTCAGCGTTCTTTGGAGTGTGCTGAGATCCCCTGTTGGGAGCAGTGGAGTATTTTATTAAAGCCCCTGGGAAGAAGAGAAGCTGAAAACTTCCACCAGAGCCTGACGCGTGAGAGCCACTTCTACGTGGCAGCTGCTAACAGCAATTCTGTTCCACTTGTTAGCACAGATGTAGTTACCCATGGATTCTTCTGTTCAATAAGGCATGTATAGGAAGGAAATCTAGACTCATAATTTACATCTAAGTAGAGCGGAGAAATATTTTTTCATATTATTATTGTTTTTTTTCTCCCCTGAAGGAAGAAGCTAACATCCCCTGCTAGCGTTCACTGATGGAAGCTGAGAGACCAAGCTGAGGTTGAATTCAAACCCGCAGACAGGATTATCTGTTCTTGTCAGTTTTCCCTAGTCAGGGTGTGCTATTGAGTAGCCCCAGGTCTCAGTGGCTCATGACAGTAACTTGTTTCTCATTCACGTCATATTGCAGCTGTGGGTTGGCTCTGGTTTTGTCCTGTGCCTCTTAACTCTAGAATACAGACCAAAAAGGCAGCTTCTATTTGGAACATGGTTCTCAGGCTGAAGGAAAAAATGTAAGAATCAAACCACTTAAGGACCCTAAAAGCAGTCTTCTGACATGTAGAAGTCTTCTGTTTTGAAAAGTGACAATTCTCCAAACAGTCCAGTAAAAGCAGAGGTTTTCACACAGAAAAAGGAAGAGGTGCAGAGGCCTTAAGGCACAAAATGAATATCCTGCTCAGGGAAGAGAAAATGCCAGTGAGCAACGTGGAAAGATGAGGGTTAAGATGAGAGAAGGATGCACAGGCTGCGTCATGTTGAGTGCTCCAGTGATGAAAAAGGCAGATGGTGACACTTGCTTGCTATTTGCTGAACACAGAACGAGGCCTGGGAGAGCCTCTGAACATCAGGACACATGGATCAGAAGGATCGCAGCATGCTGGAGGAGTGGTGACCGAGACAAGTCATCCAGCACTAGCAGTTTAGAGTAAAACCATGACTGTAGGTTAACTGCGAAAGCAACGGCAGTGACTGTCCTGAGCATCCTGGGCATGGTGAGTGAAAAGGGTGGGAAATGGGAAGATGGCAGACGGGGACTCCCGGAGCGTTATCTGTGAAGGTAGTTGTCGGGCCAGTTCTGGAAAAACTTGGCAAACTTCAATAAGAAGTTTAGAGTTCACTCAGAGGGCAATGGTAAGACATTGAATTATTTAAACAAGTGAACGATAGGATCTTAGTTTTATTGTAGAAGAAGAAAACCTCTAGAATATATTGAAAAATAAACAGATGGAAAAAATTTAAACAATTTAATTTTATTCCATGCAAGTAATTGCAGTGGACTGAAATGAGGCTGTACTGGTCAGAATAAAGTGGAGGGAGTGTATCTGGGAGGTATTAAGAGGATTGAATCAATAGGATTTTGTGGCTGAGTAGAAAAAGGGGGGTGGGGGTGGTTGGTCATAAAGCCGAGGGGACAAGCAAGGCTGACTGTAAAACCTGTATGATAAACTGATAGTGGCGAAGCCTCTACTAAGAAAGACAATGAAGAGCCAAGAGTAGACTCATTCTGTTCCACTTGTTAGCACAGATGTAGTTACCCATGGATTCTTCTGTTCAATAAGGCATTTATAGGAAGGAAATCTAGACTCATAATTTACATCTAAGTAGAGCGGAGAGATATTTTTTCTTATTATTATTGTTTTTTTTTTTCCCCTGAAGGAAGAAGCTAACATCCCCTGCTAGCGTTCACTGATGGAAGCTGAGAGACCAAGCTGAGGTTGAATTCAAACCCGCAGACAGGATTATCTGTTCTTGTCAGTTTTCCCTAGTCAGGGTGTGCTATTGAGTAGCCCCAGGTCTCAGTGGCTCATGACAGTAACTTGTTTCTCATTCACGTCATATTGCAGCTGTGGGTTGGCTCTGGTTTTGTCCTGTGCCTCTTAACTCTAGAATACAGACCAAAAAGGCAGCTTCTATTTGGAACATGGTTCTCAGGCTAAAGGAAAAAAATGTAAGAATCAAACCACTTAAGGACCCTAAAAGCAGTCTTCTGATATGTAGAAGTCTTCTGTTTTGAAAAGTGACAATTCTCCAAACAGTCCAGTAAAAGCAGAGGTTTTCACACAGAAAAAGGAAGAGGTGCAGAGGCCTTAAGGCACAAAATGAATATCCTGCTCAGGGAAGAGAAAATGCCAGTGAGCAACGTGGAAAGATGAGGGTTAAGATGAGAGAAGGATGCACAGGCTGCAACATGTTGAGTGCTCCAGTGATGAAAAAGGCAGATGGTGACACTTGCTTGCTATTTGCTGAACACAGAACGAGGCCTGGGAGAGCCACTGAACATCAGGACACATGGATCAGAAGGATCGCAGCATGCTGGAGGAGTGGTGACCGAGACAAGTCATCCAGCACTAGCAGTTTAGAGTGAAACCATGACTGTAGGTTAACTGCGAAAGCAACGGCAGTGACTGTCCTGAGCATCCTGGGCATGGTGAGTGAAAAGGGTGGGAAATGGGAAGATGGCAGACGGGGACTCCCGGAGCGTTATCTGTGAAGGTAGTTGTGGGGCCAGTTCTGGAAAAACTTGGCAAACTTCAATAAGAAGTTTAGAGTTCACTCAGAGGGCAATGGTAAGACATTGAATTATTTAAACAAGTGAACGATAGGATCTTAGTTTTATTGTAGAAGAAGAAAACCTCTAGAATATATTGAAAAATAAACAGATGGAAAAAATTTAAACAATTTAATTTTATTCCATGCAAGTAATTGCAGTGGACTGAAATGAGGCTGTACTGGTCAGAATAAAGTGGAGGGAGTGTATCTGGGAGGTATTAAGAGGATTGAATCAATAGGATTTTGTGGCTGAGTAGAAAAAGGGGGGTGGGGGTGGTTGGTCATAAAGCCGAGGGGACAAGCAAGGCTGACAGTAAAACCTGTATGATAAACTGATAGTGGCGAAGCCTCTACTAAGAAAGACAATGAAGAGCCAAGAGTAGACTCGGGGGTGTTTGAAGGTAATGATTTTAGTTTTGACATTTGGAATGCCTGGTAGACATTAGGTAAATATGTCCAGTGGACCAAAGAGAGTTTTAAGGATGGATCTGAAAGGAGAGAAGGATTTAGAAGTCTTCAGAAGCATAGTAGAATAAATAAGATAACTTAGGGATGGTCTGAGATGCCCGCTATTAATTTTGACAAGCCATTGAAGGGCTTTAAGCTAGAAAACTATTTGCATTTTTTAAAAAATTATTCTAATAGCAGTATTAATAGGAAGCAAGACTTCCAGGTAAGAACTTATTCTTCAATAGGCAGAGTGAGAAATGATACAGGTTGTACCGAACAAGTGGTCACGAGAAGGACAGTGGGGAGGAAAGGAAGTTACCTACCACCTCAAGGGATGTTAGAGACATGGGACATGACAGTTGACTGGGTGTAGGAGAGGAAGGATACATGAAAAGCTGAGTTTCTTGGTTGGTTGGTTTTATAGTGTCACAATCAAGGTGGGGACACCTAAGGAATAGAACGTTTAAGAAAAGGCATTAAATTTAGAATAACTTTTGTTTGAAATACATGTGGGAAAAGCAAAAAGAAAAACCCCATGGAAAATGTATATAAGATACTAAAATCTTAGCCAGAAAAATTTGGACATCAGCAGCATCTGTGTTATGCTTAAAGTCACAATAGTATAAGGCATTGCCCAGGAATAGCATGCAGGTTAACAGTGGGAGAGGTCAAAGGCAGATTCCTGAAACACCAGCACTTATGGAGTTATCGGAGGAAAAATATCCTACAAAGGTCACTGCAAAGGACAATGTTAATTGTTTAACTAATATCCATTCAACTCTTCTTTCTTTCTAATAAACCAAATTTTGAAAAGGAAGGTGATGAAGCCAGCTGGAACTGCCAGCCTTCCCAGCTTCTCGCAGACCTAGGGGAGCCGCAGTCCAGGCTCATCATAATTCAGGCCAATGAGAGTCTGCCTGCTGCCAGGGCTCTCAGGAGGAACATTATTTCTTTCCTGATAAAAGCAAACAGAGGAGTTTTTCTTTTACTACTTTTTGTCTCTCTCTTTCTCTGTCTTAGGTACAGACATGAGCACTGTCCATGGCATTTCATTCCTGCAGAGTTTCCACAAGGCATCATGCTTGAGAAGGAAACCAAAATGAGATGGAGGGTGGAGCACAAAGAGGGGATGCCAGGATCTCAGGAAACACTGTCACATGGCTGCACCGGCCTTCAACCCCTTAACTCCAGATTCCAAGCTTGCTGAAAAAGACAATCTGTTGGTTTTATTTACTGTTGTTTTTTGTAGTCACCTACAGTTAAAAGCACACTTATCCGTGGAGGACCAAACGTGTGTGTTTCACAGAATCTAATAGAGGAGCACATCTGTAGCATAAGATGTCTAAAATCGACAAGGGCTAATCTGAAGTGCACTCCCACAATTACTCAGTCAGGAAGTCACTTTCGCCTGGAAACTTCAGGACACTTTTTAGCTGTGGAAGCCAGATTTCAGAGTTTGGAAGCATGAAACAGAGGTGAATCCTGGCCACTGTGAGAATTAGAACATTTTCTAAGAAGGTGGACTGAAAAAACAAAACGAAGTAGTTGAATAGAGAAACTGGAGACTACAGAGGAAAAGTCAGTAAACTACAGCCCACCTACTGGACAGCTGTTTCTGTGAATAAAGTTTTATTGGCAACAGTCATTGTCATTCGCTCATATCTTGTCATGACTGTTACTACAATGATATAGTTGAGTAGTTGTGACATATCATATAGCTCACAAAGCTAAAAACATTTACCAATATCAAGCATCAAGGGGAAGTTTTGATCTTGCTTTCAGGTTGAGAGTGACATTGGTAACTTATAGTAATAGGGAAAAGCTTCAGATAAATAAGAGAGTTGGTTAAACTATTAACATGATGACCCTTTGAGGACAGAGGTAGATGTATTGCTGCAGAACACAGCATGAAAAGTATGGAGAAAGGAGGACTTATGATGGGTCAGATGGGAGGTTGGGAGTTCCTTGTTTTCTTTGTGAAAGGGTTGAGATATCCTATTAAAACCGACTATCACGGAGAACATGAAGCATGGTCTCTGATTACTGTCTCTGAGAATGCAGCCTGGAGAACATTGACAAGCATTATTTAATGAGAACACAAACACACATATGACACTTTCATTTTCCTAGAACACAAAAGTCAATAAAAGGGGCCGGCCCGGTGGCGCACTGGATAGTGTGCCGCTTGGGAAGCGCGGTGGCGCTCCCGCCCGAGGGTTCGGATCCCACATACAGACCGGTTCCTGCTCGCTGGCTGAGCGAGGCGCGGGAGCAACACCGAGGGTTGCGATCCCGTTGCCGGTCCCCGGTCCGGTACGGGGGCAACACTGAGGGTTGCGATCCGTTGCCGGACACGGAAAAAAAAAAAAAAAAAAAAAAAAAAAAAAAAGTCAATAAAAGTACTAAATGTAAAGTATATTACGCTTGGATTTATACTCAAATTTATTTACTTTTAGATAAAAATTATATTTTATTTTGTTAGATTTTTTTCTTTGTGACTTCTAAACTCTGACAGTTGTAGATCTCAAATAGACTTCTCTATTATTATCCAAGAATTCCAAAAATTAAAAAAATAAGGATCATTCTAAAGCCACTGGGATTTCCACAACAGAGAAAAGACAAAGTAAAATGTGACTGTAAGAATAAGACAAGCTCTTCTTAATGTTTTAATGTATTTAATGTATTATAAATAACATGAAAAGAAAACCTTGTATAGAATCATGTGTGTTAAAGAAACAGATTTAACAAATATGTTATTTAATTTAATCTATTACAGTGATTGTATGGTGGATTAAAATAGTTGCTCCCATAACCAGTAAGATCACACCTCCTCACCTGGTGACATCAGACTTGACAATGTGACTTGCTTTGGCCAGGAAATGTGAGCATAAATTAGGTGTATTTCTTCAAGAGACATAATGTGGTCTCTGTGTTCCTCCCATTTTTTGCCAGGAGAACTCCAGTGTTCCATAGAGGGGGGCTTCTTCAACCTGGATCCAAGAGTGAAGAAACAAGGATCAAAGTCTTAGTGGACCAATGGTCAACATACAACATGAATGAGAAGTAAGCATCTGTTGTTATAAGTCACTGAGATATGAAGATAATCTGGGTAAAGTGTAAACTGATGGGTATATATTTTATTTGAAAGTTATCTGAGTAATCCTGGTATTACTTAATATTTCCCTTTCTTTTAAAATTCACATTAAAGTGACACAGGAGCACATGCCAAGCAATGCAATGGAACATCCTTATTGAATGTGATAAAAAAAATAAATAAACAGACCTCACTGCTGTGGATTGATTGAATTGTGTCCCCCAAGGTTCCTTTATTGGAAGCTTAATCCCCACTGTAATTGATGAGGGTGGGAAGTCCTAAGATGGTAACTGAAAGGTGGAGCCTTGAAGAAGTGATTAGATTGTAGGACCGTGCTATATTGAGTGGATTAATGATGGGTGTGGTTCTGAGGGATCTAGAAAGAAAAGCACATGAGAGGTCGATCTGTCTCTGCTCCACCATTTCACGATGTGACACCCTGCTGTTACTGAAGTTACCAACAAAGAAAGCCTTCACCAGATGTGAAGTTCCAGCCTCTGAAACTGTAAGCAATAAATTTTGTTTTCTTTGTAAATCACCCAGTTTCAGGTATTTTGTTATAAGCAACAGGAATGGACTAATATAATCACAGAATCCTAAACTCTCAAAAGACATCTGACAGTTTGACATGAGCTACAAGTAAGTGTTATTATATTAATCCACTAAGGAAATGGATTTACAAAATCAACTCAAAATGGATTAAAGAATTAAATATACATCCCAAAACAATAAAACTCCTTAAAGAAAATATAGGTGAAAGACTCCAGGAAGTAGGAGTGGACACAGAATTCATGAATAGGACCCAAAAAGCACAGGCAACTAATGATAAAATAAGCAAATGGGATTATATCCAACTAAAAAGCTTCTGGACAGCAAAAGAAATAATCAACAGAGTAAAAAAACAACCAACAGAGTGGGAGAAAATATTTGCAAAATATACATCTGGCAAAGGATTAATATCCAGAATGTACAAGGAACTCAAACAACTTTACAGCAAAAAAACAAATAACCCAATTAAAAAATGGGCAAAGGAGCTGAACAGGCATTTCTCAAAGGAAGATATATGAATGACCAACAGACACACAAAAAAATGCTCAACATCACTCAACATCTGGGATATGCAAATCAAAACCACACTGAGATACCATCTCACCCCAGTTAGGATGGCTAATATCCGAAAGACTGTGAACGATAAGTGCTGGAGATGTTGCAGAGAAAAAGGAACTCTCATACATTGTTGGTGGGGCTGCAAAGTGGTGCAGCCTTTATGGAAAATGATATGGAGGTTCCTCAAACAACTACACATAGATCTACCATATGACCCAGCTATTCCACTGCTGGGAATATACCGAGAGGAATGGAAATCATCACGTTGAAGGGATACCTGTACTCCAATGTTTATTGCAGCTCTATATACAATAGCCAAGAGCTGAAACCAGCCCATATGTCCATCATCAGATGAGTGGATAAGGAAACTGTGGTATATCTACACAATGGAATACTACTGTGCTATAAAAAAGAATGAAATACTACCATTCGCAACAACATGGCTGGACTTAGAGAAAATTATATTAAGTGAAACAAGTCAGGCACAGAAAGAGAAATACCACATGCTCTCACTTATTTGTGGGAGATAAAAATTAATAAATAAATAAACACACAAACAAAGAAAGGGTGGGTGAGGGGAAGAAGTCAGAATAACCACAAAAATCCTTTGAACTATTTAAGTCAAGTGCACAGATACGATGTGGTGAGGGGAGAGGAGGGGGTGGAGAGGAACGGGTAAAGGGGCATGAAAATCAAATACAATGTATTTTGAGAAGAAAAATAGAATAAAATTAATTTAAAAAAAGAAAATGGATTTCAATCTTTTAAAGGAGTTAGGATTTCCTTAATTAAAACTGACTTCCAAGGTGGAAATTTTAAATGTGCACTCTATTAGAGGTTTTGCTGGACAAGATGGCTAAAATTGTTAATTTTTGATACTTACTGTTACACAATGATCTTTCAAGTATGTGTGTTTATATTATATGTTACTTTATAATTTTTTTTGATGATGAAATATTAGATTTCAGACTCTCTTTGTTTGAAGCATGTGTTAAGCAACCTCAGGATACAAAGTTACTCAAAGCCAATTTATTTTAATAAATATTACAAATGAAAATTTAAAATATATATATATATATTGAAATCAACGAACCCCCAGGCAATTTTAGCTCTAGAATAAAAAGATAAAAGATAAAAATTAAGTGTTATAAGAATTGATTGGGCAAGCAGAAATGCAGGTAAAAGAGGCAATTCACAAAAGAATCCGAAGCTGCCCTAGTGGGTGACCCAGAGTAAGCGTAAGATCTCAAACCATTTAAAACACTGATTCAATAAATTTTATAGTTTCAATTTACAATTAACCAGTATTTCTGGTGCAAATCTCAAGTAACGAGTCTAGGTCAGTGGCAGCTATGTTCTACCTTGTTTTAAAAACATGAACTGAGGTTTCAAAATCCTAAGAGGAAATAATGGGTTAGAAAACTATTCATGTGTTATCTTGAGCTGTAGGAGAATGCTTAGTACTGCACTCCTGAGAGCCTCAAGCTTTCTTTTGTGATATTTTGTGAGTATTTAAATCAAGATATTCAAAAGTAAGGCTGAGTTGCATGAAACAGCAAGAATGAAGACATGATATAATGAATGAGAAAATGTCACAAGATGTTTAAGTGAGCCAAGAAGCTATGCTGGTGCATTCCTCTAAATATTAAAAGCTAGATGGCAAGTCCTCTCAGTTTGAGAATCATTTAGAAAAGTTTTGTGTCGTCCATTTGGGAAATATGACCCATTACATGTATAAGCCAGTGAAGTTCTATACTGGTTTATGTAATCTTTTAATTTGCAAAATCAGTAAGAGGAAATGACCTGAGACCCCAGAAAACTCAGGTAAGTCTCTTAGCATATTGAGTGTTTGTGAAACAAGCAATACTATTTTCCCCTCTTTATAGGAGAATCCAGTTACATTCGTGCTACCTTTCCACTTCTTATGTTTAATGGCATCCAGTCTCTGTCACTAATTCAGAATGAAAATCTTGACGTCACCTTTGACTTTGTTTTTTATTGAAACTTAATTGATTATGCATATTTGTGGGGTACAGAATGGACTATCAATACTAGCGTACAATGTGTGATGGTCAAATGAGGATAATTAGCTTGTTCATCATTACAATGCACCATCATTCTTTTTGTCCATTAACCGATTTCTCACTGACCCCCCATTTGAATTTCTTTGATGCTTCCTCATCCCCTCATGTAATTGCTGTGAACTCTGCATTTGGGCTTCTTGACCTTCCTCGAAGCAACCACCGTGCCCACACTCTAAACTAGTACACGAGACCTAGACACCTGTGGCAACCTGCTAACTGAGGGCACCACACACCTCCCGCTGCTCATGCTGACCAGGTTGCTGGTACAGTGATACCATTTTGCACCTGCTGACTCAACCCTCAGGATNTGCTGACCAGGTTGCTGGTACAGTGATACCATTTTGCACCTGCTGACTCAACCCTCAGGATCTTTCTCAGGTTCCCTATTGCCTACAAAGCCCAAATTCCTTGACCTTATTTTAGCGACACTGCAATCTATTATTTAACCACTTTCTGACCTTAACTTTCACTCTCACCTCTGTGAAATCTTCCTTCTGACCAATGCAGGCTACTGAAACTCTCCTAAGTATTTGTTAGTTCTTAGAATTCACCTAAGATCTACTTCCCCATATTACTTCCACTGAGAATTACTGGTCATTTAATACATAGCCTAAAATCCTAACTACATCATGAAGCCTACTAAAAAATTCCAGTAAGCAGTGATACCTCACCATTTACTTGGCATTATTATGCACTATTGTGTTTCAGGAATTTGTGTTTCTTAATATCCAGCATAAAAGTTCCATGCCAATCAATTTCTGTCATCCTCAGCCACTGACCGAAACACAATTGTAATACACAGCACATCTTATCCCAAATAAATGATGGTAAAGCAATAGTCAGAAAACCTCATTTCCAGGAGGTTTTACTCAATTTTCAGAGCATAAGCCTTTTGACTGGGAGGGTCCAATAAGATTTACTCAGTAAAGATATGTATTATTAGTAACATCTCAAAATGTTCTTTAATTCAAGATTATACAAAAACTATAAAGACATAAGATAAGAATGAACTATCCTATGAAATGAAAGATTTAAGTATGTTATTATATGACTAATTTAACAATTTCTCATAACTCCCTTAGCACAGTACAGCTATAGAGCACTCTGTAATGCTAACCCTGATCCTCGTTTAGTTCTGTTTTATCTACATTTCTGGTGAGCGCTATGCAGTGAAGTTAGGACAACTTCCAGGTGTTTCTTTTTTTTTTTTTTTCCTTTTTTTTTTGTCTTT
>NW_007728702.1:235524-238546 GCF_000696425.1 Galeopterus variegatus | reverse complement strand
GCAACCCTCGGTGCTGTGCCCGCCCCTCGCTCAGCCAGTGAGCGGGAACCGGTCTCTATGTGGGATCCGAACGCTCGGCGGGAGCGCCGCTGTGCTTCCCAAGCGGCGCACTATCCAGTGCGCCACCGGGCCGGCCCGTAACCAAAACTATGAGAAAGCACTTTAGCAGGTATGGGCAAGAAAATTCCTTTCATGTGCATTCTAAGTTCAGTTTGTCAGTTCTGCTAAATCTTTTCTAATGGCCCATTCTCATCATAAACTGGTCTTCACACACACACACACACAAAAACACACACACACACACACACACACACACTTGTCATGAATATTATGTTGGAATTCTTATATCAGTGGCCTAAATTCTACTTTTTGTAGCAGATTTTTATCAAAATTATTTTTGTGGGGGTTTGTTTCTGATGACGGGCTTTGCAAGATTTAACACTTACCTTTTGTCTTCTCTTGTTGTACCTACCACGTTACCTGGAGGACTCCATACAATCTGCATTTACCTTGGAGGATCTGTCCTTTTCCAAGATGGGAGAGGAATTTTAAATGACTTTTAACTTCTTTCATAAAGTAACACCTGGATTAGAATCTAAACAGCCATTGGTCCCACTTGAAAAGAAATGTGATGGCTCCTGGACATTACCCTCTGCTCTCTGCTAGTACCTCAGTTTTCCTTTTTGTGATCATCTTCCCATTACACACCATTTTTCTTGTGACTTATAGGATCTGTTCCACTGTGCAGGAATTGTTTTATATTATCACACTTTATAAAGCTCTTCACCACTCTGCATTGACTGAAATTTGGCTCTCCTTCAAGGACATTTCTCTTCCTGTAACTCTATCTAGAAAAACTCCCCTCACTTTTGAGCTAGAAGAAAAAAGCAAATGGTCTTTTCTCCCCATCCCTACTTCCAGGCTCTATTACCAGTACACTTTCACACATGGCCCTTTCTTTCATAAGTTCTAGCTCCCTTTTTCTCATCAATGTCACCTAATGAGCCTCATATAATCCTTTGCTTAGGAACAATTCTGGTTATAGTTTTTTCTTCTCTTTATTTTGTATAATATTTAGGTCACAGGATCTCTGCCTATGCATGTTAGGGAGATTTCTAAAAGCACTAGTGGGGAGATTCTTAAAAACACTAATGTTTGAAAACCATCATACTTTTAAATCATATTTAAAAGAGGTCATCATCTGATTGGTCTTGTGAGGTCTGAGCATCAGTAAATATTTTTAACTCCTCACAATTGTAAGGTGCAGTGTTAAGAACCAGAGACTTGACTGCTTTCACTGCTGTGAAAGGATTATCTTATGCCACAGATCAAAATTGCATTGCCAAGTCAGCCTTTGGGAACTTATGTTAAGATGGACTTAACAGCGAAGGTGGCAGTCATTTGCAGTGGATTTCAGTCAGTTGAGCAGGAATTTGGAAGTGAGAAAGTTGAGAACAGACTATTTTCAGAAGTGTTGCTTTAAAAAGAAAAAGGAAAAGGAACACAAGGAAGAAGAGAGAGTGAAAAACTAGAGATAACATAAAATTGTAGGAATTTACTTTATTTAAAAATAAAACTTGATTATGGCTACTGACTGAGGAAAACCACCCGGTAGAGTGTAAGATGTTGAAGATTTACAAAAGAAGTGTAATGACTAACAAAGCAAGTTTCTTGAAGCAGCGGGAAAGGTTGGGGAGAATTGATGACACTGGACAGAGGAAAAGGAGATAAAATGGAAGGAAGGGGGAGGGTGTAATGGCTGTTATTCAAGGCATATTTGTAGGGGACGGGAACACAGTTGAGTGTGTTTCCATCTGATAATGTTTACTATCTCTGCGAAGTACCAGGTGAGGTGTTGCCTAAATCCCATGAAAGCAGCATTTGAAAATAGACTTAAAATATTAGGGAAGGTATCACCAGATAGGAAAAAGCATAGCAAATGCTGACCAAGAATAGGAAAATATTTTCTGCACAGCACTATGGGCTCAAGAAGGGATAATAGATGGGACGGATTAGAATAGCACTGATTCACATCACTGGAACACTGTGCTCAGCAACACAGGTGTGGAGACCGAAAAGAGAGCTCATAAGATTGACCTTGACGTACAGGTTTCAGGCTCAGGTGGAAGTAAAGGACAAAATAGGGTGGAATCAATTATGTTGATAAGAAGGAAATGATTAATATTTATGACATCGGATTGACCTTGACGTACAGGTTTCAGGCTCAGGTGGAAGTAAGGGACAAAATAGGGTGGAATCAATTATGTTGATAAGAAGGAAATGATTAATATTTATGACATCCAGGCTGAGAAGAAAAGAGAGGGATGTCTGAAGAACTGGTAGCTGGTAAGAATGAAGAATCACAAAACTGGAGAACTTGATATAAATGGTAAATCTGTTTTAAGAAAAAAAAATTAAGGGTTATATTTGGAGCGTAAGTTGTTAAAGAGTCTAGAGATAAACCGAAATCAAAATCATGGAATGTTAATCCTGGCACAATTGACAGCCACCTGTGTAATCTCGGATAGGTCCTGACATACTGTGCACCTCAGAATTGGATCTGTGAAAATAGAGAATGAGGTTTGGAGACCTCTGAAGAAATGCCAGTTGCAATATTGTATGCTTTAAGAATCAGTAAATCATCTTTAAAAGAATAGAAATGTTCATTTAAGAATGCTACTTTTAAAAGGGGGATTTCAAATGCTGAGCCAGTCTACATAATGACTGGGAGGGCCATAGCCACATGTAGGAAGCTCATCAGTGCTTACCTTCCTTAGTGTCTGTTCTTTATATTTCATTGCTGATCACTCCCTTCTCCTCAAATATGCTCTTTCTTAGCTCCCACAGATACTTCTAGTTTTCTGACCTTTTACTTCAGCTCTTTGACTTGCTCCATATCTTTAATTCATCCCTGAAATATTGGGCATGATCCACATGTCTTCCGTTTGGTTACTTATCATCCAAAACACTCTGCCTCCATGATGTCATCTGCTCTCATTGTTTTGAGTACCATATACACACT
>NW_007728702.1:235067-235470 GCF_000696425.1 Galeopterus variegatus | reverse complement strand
CAAAACACTCTGCCTCCATGATGTCATCTGCTCTCATTGTTTTGAGTACCATATACACACTTATGACTCTTAAGCAGATACTTCACACCTAGACTTTTCTTTGGGGTTCCAGACAAATGTATGAAGTTGCCTGGTAGACCTCCCACCTAAATGCTTTACATAGTTCAAACTTGACATATGGAAGATGAGACCCATTCCCTCACCAGGCTTTTCCTTCGGCTGCAGTCTGTGTTTCTGTTGATGCACTACCACACACCAAGACACGAGGTCAGAAGACCAGGTCACGCTCTCCAGCCTCTCATTTCTGTATGCACCAATCTAATTCTCTCCCAAGTCCTATAAACTCTCTCTATTAAAGAGAATCTGAACCTGTTTCCACCTCACCAAACCTACTTCTGCCTCT
>NW_007728702.1:232394-233424 GCF_000696425.1 Galeopterus variegatus | reverse complement strand
TTGAAGAAAAAAAGAAGACTATCTAGGGCCAGCAGATGTGGTCTATCATCTTGCTGTTTTTGGTGTTTGCCTCTCAGCGAGCTTTCCTCAGTCTCGTAGCAACGTTAGGTTAATTTTTCTTGAGGTGAGGAAACCAATCCTCCATCACTTGAGATTTCCGTGTGTTAGGCCAAACTATGTCCAATCATGGAATCCTAGATGTGCCGATTAATACACTGTTTTGTACTGGCCACACTGACCAGTTCGAAGGTGAGCATATAACCTAGACTGTCCGATCTGAAATTTCCTGAGGAAAAGATCCTCATTCTGTCCCACTGGAAGCCAGTGAAGAAGCACATGTCCTTACAAATTACTAACACTCGCCTGAGATGCATGAGAGCCAACTTGAAAACAAAACTATCATCGGGAAGAGAACAGACAGCTAACGGGAACTTCCTCCATTAAAATTGATGTGTTTGCTTTGCCATTTGATTGGTGGATGACTGGAAAGAATGAGTGTGTTTTGTTTCTTACGACTGTATTCCCGAGAGAAATTCAGGAGTCAAAGACCAGGATTGACTTGTGCTGTCAGTATAAAACTAATCAATGCTCTTAGCGTGAAAAATGCTCTGAAGGATTTTCACCACCGTTTGGTTGGGGAGAATATTTTACAACTTATTTTTTCCAGCAGAGGATGGCACTGACTAAAGAGGAAATTTGTACCAGAAAACTACAGAATTTTACATTGCCCCTGAATTATCTGTTTCTCATTATTTAGTTGTGGAAACAATATGAAAATAATGAATAATAATGGTTACTGTGAGCACAGAAAAAGTTATAGACCTTAATAAGATAATCTGATAATGTCAACAAAACCTCATTCCATTGTTAGGGTTATTTTCTTGTTAACCCAACATTGTAATTCTGTTAATCAGAACAAAAATCTACTAATTGTTTAATAAGATAACAGTTTTAGATTGACATCTCAGAAAAAAAAAAATCAGTGAATAATAAATGATTTCCCCCCAATATAATAGATGTTGAAACAAAG
>NW_007728702.1:227725-231672 GCF_000696425.1 Galeopterus variegatus | reverse complement strand
TAAAGGTTCAGTTTCCCTGACAGGGAAATAAATATAAGAAAAATATTTGAAAGGTAGTTCATGAGTTGAAAATAATATACTTATAAAGTAGGGAAAATATCCTAGTGGATACAAAAATGACTAAAGTTTTTGCGCTTTCAATTTTCATGACTTTCTTTTCCTATCATGAGTCACATCCTTTCTTATATTTAAAGTAGTTTTTTACAGATGTTATTCAAAGGCTTCTTTTTAATCTACATGTTTAATGAGAATGTCACTTGTGTACTTCATACACTTTTTGAAAACCTTTTTGAACAAATTAAGTGACCTGATTTTTCAGTGATTCATGCCTCACACTTTAATCATATAACTGATGGGATTATTATTACTGAATCATTCTTCTGAACCAGCTACTGGAACATCCACATGGTAAACATAAAGGTTCAGTTTCCCTGACAGGGAAATAAATATAAGAAAAATATTTGAAAGGTAGTTCAGGAGTTGAAAATAATATACTTATAAAGTAGGGAAAATATCCTAGTGGATACAAAAATGAAAATAAGAAAAAAGTGTACTATATTACATAACTTTATGTAATTTAAATTCTCTAATTTACATTGTAGGAAACTGTAACTTAAAATCCATGCCATTTTTACAAAAGCATATGGTAACCTAAATTTCTTACCATGTTTGTTTCAGTTCTATAAAATTAAGTAGTTAGTTGTCTAAACTTCTTATCGTACTTCTGTCCATGTGACATTCATGTCTAGAGGTGATTTATACAACAGCACTTGCCTTCCCCACGGCCATTGGTGAGGAGGGCTCTTTGTAAGCCAACCAGGGAACAAGGGTAACACCAGAAAGTTTGCTTGTGTCAGTTCAGACTTTATGGTGAATCATAAGGCTAATCTTTTAGCTGAGCACCTCAAAAAGATAATGAAAGTATTTGGAAATAATTGAATGCCAGCTTTTAAAAAAAAATTCCAAGTACATATAGTTCACTAAAAGTAAACTAAACATTTTTATCATCAAAAAATTAAATGTATACTATACATAAGAAAAAAAATACCTTCTATAAAATAGAAAAAAATGTCATTTAAATAGTCTTACAATGCATGCAGACAAGGGCTGGGCCTCGGGATGCTGGCTGACTCCTCTCCCCAGGACCAGGGGCAGGGGCAGGTGACGGCAATCTAAACAAAAAACAAAGTGCTGGATAAACATAGGAAAGTGAAGAACCAATTACACATCAAATCATGGTTAATGCAGAATATGTGGCTTTCATGATAAGTAATGAGTGTATTTCCAGAGGGATCAGCAAAGTCTTCGGCAGGACTAGTGTCTTCCTAGGGCTAGCATCTCATCTCAATTCTGAGTGTTCTTTTTTGTTAGTAGAACCCTCTCTCCAGCCTACCCCGGGAGATGCCATCAGTCCAGCCTGGAATGGTGCTTTCCTCATTCTCTTCTACCTGCAAAACACTTCCACGATCACGAGGTAATTTTCTTTTCAATTGCTGCATACATTTTACAATGACAATTTTTATGGGTTTATTAAAAAAAAAAATTGAGACAGCCATTACACCCTTAAAGTGTAGGTCGTCCTTTGCACTTATCAATTTTACGTGAATAACTCGCAGTTTCCCAGCACTTTGTGGAAGACTGAATTGCTGTCACCAACGCTCCTCTCCCTTGTGACAGCACTACACATCCACAGCCTTGCCACGGCTTCAGGTGGGCGGTGTGCTCGTCCCAGTCTTCTTTTGCCTTTGTCAGATGTGCTTATGTCCTGGGCTAGCCATAAGCTTCTGTCACTGCATTTGCAGAACACCCTATGGGTTGGGATGCTGCTAGCATTCAGTCTGTGCACATGACCAGCTGAGCTCAGCCAACCTGCAGCCTGCGGCAGATCCATTCCTCCAGCTGAGCCCAGTCCAGGAGCCAAGACTCAGCCAACCCCAGAATGGGGAGCTTGAGAATAAAGCTTTGTTGTTTTAAGCCTTGACATTTTTGGATAGATGATTATGCAACATTATTGTGGGAAAATCTGAAAAAGGAGAATTTACAGCTGTAAGTTCTGGGTTAGAGCTTGAGAATAAAGCTTTGTTGTTTTAAGCCTTGACATTTTTGGATAGATGATTATGCAATATTATTGTGGGAAAATCTGAAAAAGGAGAATTTACAGCTGTAAGTTCTGGGTTGCGTTTTTTAAGCCAACTCTTTATCCACCTAAAATTAATAAAATTAAATTAAAACTGAAGTATTTAGTTCTCCCAAATTGTTTTTCTGACTTAAAGTGGTCTCTTTACTCTGTCTGCCATCATCTTGTTTTGCTTCTTGTTATCTTAAACTACACTATTATTTACAAATTGTTTTTGAAGATTGTCCTTCCTTCACACTCTTTTTGTCTACAAATCATATTACATACGGCTCATACAAATCTAATTCAGTCATCCTGAAGGTATAATTATGTGATGTTCCTACTTGTAAAGGGCTGGTGATAGAGCATTTAATTATTGTACTTTTCAGCCCCCATAACAGAGGAACATTAAAAGGTGCAGTAAAAATACATACTAAGAACACCAGCCCTGGACCGTCTACGTTCAGACTCATTCTTCCATGAGAAAAATAAATACATTGCTTCTTTAAATCACAGTGTATTGTCATGCCTGTAACATCTAGACAAAAAATATTTCTAACTGATATGGATATCTACTATATTGCATGGTTGCCAGAACACAAAAAACCTCCATAGTGTTTTCAGAACACTCTCATATTTGGGATATTGTAATCCAGAAACATTCTTACTGTAAACCTCAACATTTCTTTCAAGAACCTAACACAATATGCACCTTCGATGCTACATTCTGGAGCAACTTGGGACTGGATTTCAGTGTGTTTTTTTTCTCTGGAAGATTTTGATATCGACCTCCATGATCTGAGCCATGACAAGACTACCCCATCTGGAAAAGTGATGTGCCGCTGTTTAATTTTATTACATGAAACTTTCTAAGGCCATTTTACACTTCAGCAAAGTCTGTTTCTCTATCTCTCTCACACACAACTGAAGGATTGGGGTTTTTTTGTTTGTTTGTTTGTTTTAAATATAAATGTATTTATTTTGTAATTGAAACATATTAATTATACATATCTATGGGGTACAGATTCATATTTTAATACATTTATACAGTGTGTGATGGTCAAATCATGGTAATTAGCATATTTATCGTAGCAAAACTTTATCATTTCTTTGTGATGGGAACATTTGAGCTCCTCTCTTCTATCCGTTTGAGAACATGTAATAAATTATTAATTATAGATACCTAGCACTAGTAGATACACCACTGGAACTTATTTTTTCTATGTAAGTATAATTTTGTGTCCATTAACCAACCTCTTTCTATCCCTTCCCCCTACCCTCCCTCTCCTTCCCAGCCTCTAGTAACCACAATTCTACTCTCTACTTCTAAAAGTTCAACTTTTTTTTTTAAAGCTCCCATATATGAGTGAGAACATGCAGTATTTATCTTTTTGTGCCTGACTTATTTCACTGAACATAACGTCTTCCAGGTTCATCTATGGTGCCGCAGATGAGGGATTTTATTGTTTTTCACAGCTGAGTAGCATTTCGTTGTTTATGTATACCACATTTTCTTTATCCATTTATCTGTTGATGGACACCTAAGTTGAATAGTTCTGCAATAAACATGGGATGCAGATATCTCTTTAGTACGCTGATTTCCTTTCCTTATACTCTGTTTGAGGAAATGTAAATAGTACAGCCACTATGGAAAACTGTAGAGATTCCTCAAAAAACTAAAAATATAACTACCATATTGATCCAGCAATCCCACTGCTGGGAATTTACACAAATGTTGTATTTTTTTTTTTAAGGTTTCACTAATATACTCCAAACAAATGTTTCTATACTGTTCATTTCCTCTATTATTCCTCAATTTAGCTTAATGAAA
>NW_007728702.1:223570-227198 GCF_000696425.1 Galeopterus variegatus | reverse complement strand
TATATATATATATATAAAGATTATTAATGTATTTTCTTAAAAATGTGAGATGGACATTCTAAAGGCCTAAGATTGCTTGTTAGAGCACTCATTTTATATAGTAACTCATTTAATTTTAATAACATTATATGAAAGATAGAAATACAATAAAAAATGTAAATATTTTCTAAGGGTATTTAAAAAGTCTATAACTGCAGAAAATATCCTATTTGACTAACCTTACTCAGGAAAACACTAAGGAAAATGCTTCTTATCAGTTCTTCTTATTACATTTTATAAAGTATTGAATTAAGAAGGAGTTCAAAAGGCAGATCCCTCTCTACCACAAAAGCACATCCGACTTTGGCTAAGTGACTTAAACTGAAAAAAATAAAAAAATATAAAAAAAATAACTTCTTAAAATTAAAGGGTCACACACTAGATTGGCAGAGATTCAATGGAATCCCAGAGAATTACTTTCAAAACCACTGGCATTTATCCCACCTCGAAAGTCAAAGGTGGAGTCCAGGAATCTGGGCTGTAATATATCCCCAGGTAATTCTAGGATTCACCTCTGGTGGCGAGCCAGTTGGATTTATCCATTCCTGAGGTCTTTGTCAGATAAAGGTCTTTCATGGTTCCCAGTTTACCTCTTAATAAGGTAGGTAATTTATGAAGCCACTTCATTTCTCTATTCTTGAATATAAATCATCTTACAAAATTTTAGTTTTGCTTCTTGGAGACTCAAGAGAGAAAAGGCTAAGCTCATTTTATAATTTCGCTTTTTATCACTTTGAATCAGAGAGAAAGAGAGATTTATGAAATTAATATGAGCCTGGGAAAAATACCTCAGGAATGATAGATATCCAGAAAGATGCAGAGTTGAATACAACTTTAAGAACATTCTCATCAAAATTTAGGAAATCGTTTTAAAGTACTGTATGATGGTAACAGCTATAATTACTCCCTACAGAAAATGAGAGTGATGTCTGTAGACAGTATGCAATAAATGAGAACAGTTTAAAATTAATGAGGGTGTTCTTTTGGTGATAGCTTTCTCTTGAATTGTTAAATCTTTGACATAGAGACCATTTTCTATACATACATAACACATACAATATCCACAGAGGGTTTCACATAGATATATTCTTTTTAGTGTCAACTTTTATGTTTGTTTACTCTTTGAGTATTTTCTTTTGTTAAAAGAACAGTAACAATAACTCTAATAAGAGTATCAATTCAATAACTGGTTAATATTATTGCTCACTGAAACACTAAGGAGTCTCAGAATGTTATTTTCTAGAAAAGCAAAAGGATGTTTGCTATCATGTTTGGCTGGGCTCTCAGGAGAGACTCTGTACAAGTAAGCTAATAAAAAATATTATGTCTGGATAAAAACTCAGGACATTTTTCATAGGATGAGTCTGGCAATATCACCATTTGCTAACTGTTAAAGACAGCTTTTCAAAAGTTTTATATTCAGTTGTAGGAAGAGAGAAAATGATAAAGGGTCAGTAGGGACCCAACACCTACCAAGAGTTCCAGGACCTCCCGTACCAAAAGCACATTCATATTTAATGGATTACATTAAGGGCTCCCAGAGTAAATATTTTCCATTCCCCCTCATAGCTGTATTTCCCATACGTAGATGAGTTAATGAAGGTAGATTCTGGGGCTATACATAAATATTCAACTAGTTTCTGTATTTATGCCCCAGCTTACAAATAACTAATGGTTGACTGAGCCAAAATAACCATATAAGCTAGACATGTAGAAGGATTGCTCATTTCATTTATTATACCACCTGTGAACCTCCTAGGGGAAGGGCGGTCTAGTGAAATATTTTGGTGTGCTGACACAATTTTGTACTTGTTTATGAGGTTGCACCAGCCCACTCCTAATTTCCTGTTGTAATTCTTTGCTTCAAAGGCCAAGTCCACACATGGGAAGAATATTTTCTGCAAACAGTCCTCTCGCAGCTCTGCTATCTCTGTCTTTCCAATTGCCTGTCTGAGTATTCTCTTCCCCTTTATGCTTTTAACAGTCATAAGGGATTTAATTTAGCATTTTGGGCATAGCAAAACCAATAGCTATGGAAGTTTTAGATTTCTATGTCAATTACCTGGCTTTTGTTTTTCTTGAATGCATGAGAGAAAAAGTCTCTTTTCTAATTTGTCAGCTACAAATAACACTGGAAAGAGATTTTTACCCCAATGCAATTCACCAAAAGATCAAGCGGAGACAAACTGATCTTACTTTCAAGCTCATAACTTCTCTACAAACCTGTTTCTATCCTAAAGCAGAGTATTGATGTGATGTGGACAGTATGGAAACATTAGCACTATTCCTTTAGGATGCATTCACAACATCATCTCCTGCAGAGGGGTGGGTATTGCAGTTTTTAAGGCTTCTTATTAAAATGTGCTAATCCCAGTTGGGAAGCTCAACTTACTAAAACTGGGGTAGACAATTTAATCATTTCTGTCATCATATCCGTCAAAGAATACCTGAAGGAATGCATATTATTGTGACTTTCAGCTTTAATGTATTTTTGTTGTTCACGAAATTTTAAAGTTGATTGGATATGTGCCTATTTATTATTAATTTTACACCTCAATATTTTGAATTTTGGATATTTGCTTCACCTTAAGAATAGATAGTTTATTTTAACAGATGAACTTTTTAACACTGAATGTTTGGATTTCCAAAAAGTCAGCTAGAATATGCATGCCAGTCTAACTGAACCCATTGCTTAACCAAAGACAAAACTAGAGCAACAACAGGTGTCACTGACCCTGATGATGATATTGGACAACAAGGTAAAAAGCTAAAAGCCTGAGCCAGTTTGAATTAGAGCAATAGAAAGGAACCAATAACATCTGGATGTTCTCACTCGAAATGATTTCCACAGTTCCCTAACTGCTGATGAACTGAAAGTATTGCACTATTAACAATGATCAGTTTCACTGTACATGATTTTTCCATTCTTTGTCAAATGAATTCTGGCATCACAATAAATTGCAAATAACTTAATAATGCCTGGACAATGGATTAAAATGTAATTTTAGAAAGAAAATGAACATGCAAATAAACATGATAATTAGAGTCCAAAGGGCGCATTACTTAACTGATAATTTGTTTGTTGTGCTTAAATATTGCAAAGGTTTCTGGTATGCACATCATGTTGTGCCATATGTGATCCTGTTTTGCTTACACCAAAATAATTGTTATTGCCTGAGCTTTTGAATCAGTCTCTTCTTTTTTGTATATGCCCTGATGATCACATTATTAAAAATGTCAGCATGAGTATGCAGGTTAATATTTCACATATGTCTTCCTGAGCTGATTTTTTTCTCATAATGTGTATATTTTTATCTGTGCTTGAATGTTTAAGGTGTATTTTCCAAAGCCACTCCTAAAGAAACTGAACTTTTTTTGTTTTATCTAATTATCTAATAAATTAATACAACAAGCAAGCTCATTAAATGCAAAGAAGGAAAAGGGAAAAGGTGTTGCTAGAACTTAATTAGCAAGATACAAAGATACCAATTAACACCTATAGCTCAGGGAAAAAAAAAGAACTTTTTTCATGTGGCAGCATCAAAAAGTAAAATCGCAGCTGGTTACACATATTAAGTGGCGTGCAGAT
>NW_007728702.1:204787-223200 GCF_000696425.1 Galeopterus variegatus | reverse complement strand
AGGTGTTGCTAGAACTTAATTAGCAAGATACAAAGATACCAATTAACACCTATAGCTCAGGGAAAAAAAAAGAACTTTTTTCATGTGGCAGCATCAAAAAGTAAAATCGCAGCTGGTTACACATATTAAGTGGCGTGCAGATGAATTTTGGTCTTCTATATTAAGGCCTCAGGAGTAAGTAGAAGGGGGAGGGGAAAGCAAGAGAGAAAATTCTCTTTTGGCCAATAAAGCACCATTTTGTTAATTTGAATGCCTTCTGTTCAGATGTTGAGAAAGCAGTCTACTTTTAAGTGGAAAATTCTACATAGATTACAAGCCAATAACATTTTATCATTTTTAGTCCTTTGTACGTACATCTTCTCTAAAAATCACTATAAATACATAATTTATGATGATCACTTCCATCGATTTTATTGATAATTATTTCTGCATATCTAATGACTTGTGTGATCAAATAAACTTCATAAAACCCAATTTTTTATAGTCTCCTTAGTTTAGGAAGGTGTGAACTTAAAAGAGGTCCTTTGTTTTAAATTTTCTAAAGGACTGTGAGAGTTCAGAGCCATCACATATCCATGTGACTCGATGAAATGAATTTCATTTCATTCTAGAAGGAAACTGTGCAGTGCCTAGAATTATTCATTTCTCAAGATCATGTAAACTGGGTTCCTAAACGGAACACTTAAGTCTATAATTAAGGCAGAGAGGTTAAGCCCCCAGTGTGAAATCAGGGTGCTTGGGTAGATTTCAGTAAATGAAGAGAGATGTGGAAGTATTGACCTAAAATAATAATGCTGTGCCAATCTTCCCTGGGGTAATATTTTTTTAAACTTTTATTTGGGGATAATTTGAAGCTTACAAAAAAACAATTGCAAGAATGGTGCATAGAACTCCCATAAACCCATTTCCCAGAAGCACTGACTGTTGCATTATTCACGTGTGCCCTATGCATCCACGTGTGCACCTGTATGCCCACACACTCACCATCTAAGAGTGACGTCATGACCCTATATCCCTTAATACTTTAGTGTTTATGTCTTAAGATCAAGGACATTCTCTCTCTAACCACAGTACAGTTGTCATTTCAGGAAACGAAACACTGACCCAATACTTTGATCTGTCATACTTATTCCAGTTTTGTAAATCGATCCAGTCATGCCTGTCATAGCATGCATTGACTCGAGTATTGCAGTTGGCTGTAATGGTCCTTTTAAATGGAAAAGGCCCTCAGCCTTTTTTTTTTTTGTCTTTCATGGCATCGACCTATTTGAAGAAATTGTAACAATAAAAATGTCCTCCCTTTTAGTTTTGTGTGACGGTTCCTAATGATTTGGTTCAGGGTATGCATCTTTTTCATAAAACTACTTAAGTGATGCTGTCTCCCTCTCAGAGTATCAGGACAGGAGCTACACGATTATCCATCTGCCCTTTATTGATGTTTATTTTTACATTAATGTTTTCTAGTTTACTCACCATTTAGATCTTTGGAATAATTTTAAAGCTGGTTATATTTCGGCTGATGCTCAGAATAACTTTAAACAACATATATATTCAAAAGAGTTATTTTGCATATCCCTCATGTCAATCAAATTGTATATATTTCTGTTTGAGAATTCTATTGGCAAAACCCACGACATCCTAATATCAAAATCTTAATTCACGTGCAACTAAACAAAATTTTCAACATTTTAATGTTTTAAAATTAAAATATATTCTTGTAAATCCTCAGTTTTAAGATTGGAAAACATTTTATTTTTATTTGTTGCATATAACATACTGATTTAAATCACATATGTTATTTACTATAAGATCACATCAATACTCATACACTTATCAAATGATTGATGGCATTTCTCTACTATAAAAAAGAACTCTATGCATTAATATTAATTAGAAGATGGATAGGTATCTTATTGTCTGCTTAGGAAGATAAAACAATTGTGTATAGAAAGTGTAGTATAGAGTGGAAAGTGAATGTAATGGTAATGGAGATACAGTTAGTGTGTCATTCTTTAACCAAATGGTTTTCACCATTAAAACTCAGATCAAGAATCGAAATGACCCTTATCACACTATGTGCCATGCTATATTTTATATGATATATTTTACACATTCTTCTTAACATATGACATTTTTCTAATATGAACCAACTGACTTCTAAATCTGCTTAAAATCATTCTGGAACCTCCTATCACTTATCTCCTGGTTTAGAGCCACTATAGCTTGGGTCCTAATATATTTTCCTGTTTTATTTCTTTTTCCCCCCTTGTTTTCCTGGAATACATTCTCTGAAAGCTATTTCTTCAGGAATTTATATAAAGATGATTTACTCAGTCCTTATAAATCTAAAACTTTCATTTTTTGTTTTTGTATTAGAATAATAATTTAGCTAAAAGGAATTCTTAGAATTTTAGCTGGACAATTATTTTCCCTAAGGTCTTTTGTAGCCACCACTCCTCTGTAGTCCAGAATCTAGAATAGCGAATGCAAAACCTCAAAGCTATGGAGGAGTTAAATTTCCACTTAAGATGTAGGACTTGAAAAAGTGTTATTAACACCTTAATAATAAGAAAAAGTTGGAAATACTACAAAAACATCTCTATTCTTGAATCCATCGGAGAGCTAACATTTCAAGGAAACAAATAACCTAAAATGCAAGTAAGGACAGGCCCTGGGGACAGAGCTGAAACATGAAGGTTGACTCATTTGTAGCAAAGCATGAGGAAGTTGGTCACCATTGTCCCTTTCCTTGAATACGAGCAAGCTCTGTGGCAAGACTGACAGAACGTGGTACAAGTACAGCCATACCAATTTCTGTGCCCAGGCCTTAAGAAACTGGCAACTTCTATTTTCTGTCTTTTGGAAAATTCTCTCTATGAATCTTTGGCTGCCATGCAAGTTTGACTCTCCTTACATTTCTGTACTGGAGAAATCACACGTGGACACTGGGCAACAGTACCACTGAGTATAGCCTTCTAGCCCTCCTTACCAAGAGCCACGATGTTCAAATGTTTCACTATAGGCAATGTCATATGTAGGTATGAACCATATGACCAACCAATATTTGACATTTTTTGACCTGAAAAGGTAAATCTTAGAACTTTCAGTCTAATATAAGTTGTGAGATGTACTCCAGGGCAACATGTGACCTAATCAGGAGCACACCCCTGCCGTTCACTTTCACAAACAACCCTGTTGTATTTGGATGGTTGACTAGTAGGGTTCTTTCAGTCAGAACCCTGGGACGAGAAGTGGTAAAAACATGCCATGTATTTTTATCTCTGATGAGACCAGAGGTTTGGTTAAATAACAAAATTAATACAGTAGAAAATATTTTAATCAAGAAAATGCTAATGTTCAAGATTTGTGGACAGCCTAGAATTATTGCACATGCCGCCCTACTGTTTCAAGAACAGGTTATAAGGACATAGGAGCTGAAGAGCCTGAACCCTTTATGATGTGCTCCTGGCTTGATCCTGAAATGGCTTTGGATCCAATCGCTGATTCAACAATTTTGGTACAAATACCTTGCCATAAGTTTAGCGGAATTCTGTCCTTAGAATATTTTTTTCCTCTGGCTTGTGTAAACATTGTATGCTATGTGCAAATAGAGGACATAAAAAGTAGAAAGCTAGGACTTCATTAAGCTTAGTACAATTGATTTTGTACCTGCGTGATAATACATGTTTTCATGGATAGCAGAATTCTGTCTGAGACTGCAAGGAAAGAGAACTTTAATTCTCACAAACCCTACTTACAGAAGGGTTACAATATTACTCAAATGACCTAATAATTGTAAATGAAAAAATGAGCCTTAGGTCACATGTCAAGGAAACTGCACCTATCTTTTGCCAACTAATAAAATGTAACGATTTTATTTTTGGGTCCTAACAGACACACTAGCAGCCTTGACTCTCTCAGGCTGTTTACTCAGTTATCACAAACAACCCTGTAGTATTTAGCCACAAATTCCAACTTGGTTTCTTTAGTGATAGGGGTATAGAGTTACACTGACCAGCATAGCTGTTCAATTATTCACCATCTTTTGAACCTAGTTCTCATTCTATTTCTGCATACCTCTAAGCCCCAAACCTTTCTGGGTCCACATTTAGGTTAGTACCCACTTCCTCTATTTCAGTCTCACACATACTTCAGATGTGGCTTACTACTTCCTTGTTAATCCCTTTATTCTTTCTGCTTTCCATGTATTCACTTGAAACTTAACAAAGACTTGAAAGATAAATAAAAAAAGTGTATGTTCAGTCTGCCATCATGAATACATACTTGCACTTAACAAATGCATGTTAGTTCTATGAGACTTACATTGCAATGAACTAAGGATATCTAGTCTCTGTCCATTACAATGCCCCAAATATTCATCAATTTACTGAATACCTTCTGTGCCCCAAGTGCTTTAGTGTATGCCTTTTATCCATATTTCTAATGCTTAGTACTCTGAAATCTAGGTATTTCCACATAAAGAAAGTTATGCTTTAAAATTTAAATATGCATTTGAAATGATTAAAACTCAGAGAAAGGCTCTGTACCTCAGTATAAGAGAAAAATGTAAGATACAGGATATAAAATTGAGTACTAAAGGAAGAGAAAAGTTTGGCAGGTAAACAAAGCGAAGAAGAGGATTGCAGACAGATGGTCCAGAGACAAAACAGCTTTTCTGGGAAATGAAAAGCCATTTAAAGTGACTAGAAAACATGACATATGAAGAAAAACTGTGGCAGGAAAGACTACAGAAATGAGAATTAGAGCAGTGCTAAGGAGCTTGGTTTTTTTCCCATGGCTAAGATTAGTGCAGTGAGTGGGCCAGGTGATGCTGGAGCCTCTAGTATCCAGTGCCCCCGATCTGCATAGTTGCTTTCCATTGCATGGCTCTCTAACAACATGGTCTAGGAACACTGGAAGCACATGGTATCGTTGTCAAGATATTGACAGAAGAGTGGCTGAAGAAGCAGGGAGAAAGGGAGACGTTCCGAAGAATGCTGCAAGGAAAGGGATCAAATTATGCAGGTGGTTGAATGAGGGAAGCAGCAGCAGGAAGGAAAAACAGTGTTGAAGGGTGCGTAGAAGGCACTGGGCAATAAAGGGGAAGAGAGACAGATGATGAGACATACTGATTGGAGATACTCATCTGTCATAGTTCAAAGATGGAGAATCCCCAGGTGTTAACAAGATCTCAAGTGCGGCCCCCAGAGTGTGTAACAGACTACCTGAAACAGACGGTGATTGAGAAGGAGGACTTAAGAGGACAGGCCAGGGTTGGAACACAGGAAGAATCGCTCCAGAGTGTGAATTCCTTGGGGGTTGCATAGTGCTAGATGCCACAGAAGACCTGCCACAGTGCTGATGTTAAATATTTACTTGTTAAGTGAAAAAATGGTGAAAGAAGTGTTATTCAAACTGTGTTGAAAGACTGAAGAACAGGAAAGTCAGTGAATAGATTTTAGAGGAATGGGAATAGAAGACATTCTTCAGAAAATAAATATTTGACAACAAAAAGGAAAACGATGATGCAGAAGAAAAAAAGAGCAAAATATTGTTTCAAAGTTTTTATTACAGATGAAAGAATTGTGGTACCATGAATTTTTAAACAATAGAGAGGCAATCTGAAATTAAAAACATTTCTAACTCGACATATGCCTGTTGTGTTTGTGGTTACACACAAACGGACAACATCAATATAATTCAAGTTAGATGAAGTAAACAAGAGAACAAGTCTGTACTTTTTATCTTTTGTTTTCAATTGAAGATAACTAGAAGACAGTCTTTATAAACACACACGAAAAAAGAAAATCACGGTTTTTGTTAGCTGTTTGTCCAAACATTAAGTTAAAAAGCTTCAGGTGTATTCTGTTGTTTAATTTTCCCAACACATCTATGCAATGAGCTTGTTACCCACCCCTCAGAGTTGAGGTTATTGAGTTGCACTCTTCAGGTCCACAACAGTAAATATCACAAATAGGAACTGAATGAAAATATGCTTGCTACTAAATACTATGGTTTAACCTTTCTAACGTATGCAAAAAACAAACAAACAAAAAAAAACATTTAATTCCAGAAACTCATAATGTGAATGCTTCCATTTTATTTAGCAAACAAACCTTTGTAGGAACCCCAGAGTTCAGGTTGGTTAATATGGGCAGGAAGGCAGTAGCTAAGAACATCCTTTAGAACTGCAAAGATCTGGGCTTAAGTTTAAGTTTCAACATTTCTTTGCTGGGAAAACCTGGATAAATCACTAAACTTCTCTGAGTCTTAGACTCCTCATTTGTAAATCAAGGGCACTAAAAATGCCAACCTTAGATGACAGCATGACAGATGAGATAATGTGTATTTTTTTTTTTAAATCAGAGAACTAAATTACTCTTTTACTCTGTCCAGAAGCAGGCAAGATCACACCAAAAGCACCACTTCTATGTGGGTGGCCCACCACAGCCACCACCATAGTCACAGCTGTTGAAAAAGCAGCTCAATGCCACAGCTACTGTGCAGACAGCCTGCCAGACACTTACCTGTATCGACACAAGGAGAGTCACCAGTAGAGTCTGGAAAAAGAACAGAAAGTCTCTCTCCTCAAGACTGACTCCAGAGTAATAGAAGAAGCAACTGCTCTACCAGATGATCAGTCATCAATGTAGAGATACTAGAAATACATAAGCCCAAGAAAATATGACACCACCAGAAGAATACAGTAATTCTCTAATACCACATACAGTAAACACTTGAAATGACTGAAAAGGAATTCCAAGCAACAATCTTAAAGAAACTCACTAAGACATGAGAAGACTCAGTTCAACAACATAATGAAACAAGAACAAAAGTCCGGGATGTGAAGGAGTAAATTTATAAGAAGATTAATACCTTAAAAAGGAATGTAGCAGGACCCAATGAACTGAAAGATTTACTGAACAAAAAAACATAACCAAGAGCCTAAGCAGCAGGCCAGAACAAGCAGAAGAAATAATTTTTGATATTGAAGATAGCTTTCTGAAATAATCCAGGCTGACAAAAAAAAAGGAAAAAATGAATTTTAAAAAATGAAGAAAATCTAACAGAGCTAGCAGACAACCTTAAGCACACAAACAGTCATAACATGGGTGTTCCAAAAGGGGAGGAAAAAGGAAAGGGAAAAAGAATGGAAAATTATTCAATGAAATAATAACAAAAATCTTTCCAGGTATAGGGTGAGTCATAGATCTTCAGATGCAGGAGGCTCAAAGATCCACAAGCAGATGCAATCCAAAAAGATCCTCACCAAGACACATTATAGTCGAATTGGCAAAGCTCAAAGACAAAGAGAGAATCCTAAAAGAAGCAAGAGAAAAGTGTCAAGTCACCTGTAAGGGAGCTTGTATCNATGCAATGAGCTTGTTACCCACCCCTCAGAGTTGAGGTTATTGAGTTGCACTCTTCAGGTCCACAACAGTAAATATCACAAATAGGAACTGAATGAAAATATGCTTGCTACTAAATACTATGGTTTAACCTTTCTAACGTATGCAAAAAACAAACAAACAAAAAAAAACATTTAATTCCAGAAACTCATAATGTGAATGCTTCCATTTTATTTAGCAAACAAACCTTTGTAGGAACCCCAGAGTTCAGGTTGGTTAATATGGGCAGGAAGGCAGTAGCTAAGAACATCCTTTAGAACTGCAAAGATCTGGGCTTAAGTTTAAGTTTCAACATTTCTTTGCTGGGAAAACCTGGATAAATCACTAAACTTCTCTGAGTCTTAGACTCCTCATTTGTAAATCAAGGGCACTAAAAATGCCAACCTTATATGACAGCATGACAGATGAGATAATGTGTATTTTTTTTTTTAATCAGAGAACTAAATTACTCTGTTACTCTGTCCAGAAGCAGGCAAGATTACACCAAAAGCATCACTTCTAAGTGGGTGGCCCACCACAGCCACCACCATAGTCACAGCTGTTGAAAAAGCATCTCAATGCCACAGCAGTAGCCACAGCCACTGTGCAGACAGCCTGCCAGACACTTACCTGCATTGACACAAGGAGAGTCACCAGTAGAGTCTGGAAAAAGAACAGAAAGTCTCTCTCCTCAAGACCGACTCCAGAGTAATAGAAGAAGCAACTGCTCTACCAGATGATCAGTCATCGATGTAGAGATACTAGAAATACATAAGCCCAAGGAAATATGACACCACCAGAAGAAAACAGTAATTCTCTAATACCACATACAGTAAACACTTGAAATGACTGAAAAGGAATTCCAAGCAACAATCTTAAAGAAACTCACTGAGACATGAGAAGACTCAGTTCAACAACATAATGAAACAAGAACAAAAGTCCAGGATGTGAAGGAGTAAATTTATAAGAAGATTAATACCTTAAAAAGGAATGTAGCAGGACCCAATGAACTGAAAGATTTACTGAACAAAAAAACATAACCAAGAGCCTAAGCAGCAGGCCAGAACAAGCAGAAAAAATAATTTTTGATATTGAAGATAGCTTTTTGAAATAATCCAGGCTGACAAAAAAAAAAAAAGGAAAAAATGAATTTTAAAAAATGAAGAAAATCTAACAGAGCTAGCAGACAACCTTAAGCACACAAACAGTCATAATATGGGTGTTCCAAAAGGGGAGGAGAAAGGAAAGGGAAAAAGAATGGAAAATTATTCAATGAAATAATAACAAAAAACTTTCCAGGTATAGGGTGAGTCATAGATCTTCAGATCCAGGAGGCTCAAAGATCCACAAGCAGATTCAATCCAAAAAGACCCTCACCAAGACACATTATAGTCAAATTGGCAAAGCTCAAAGACAGAGAGAGAATCCTAAAAGAAGCAAGAGAAAAGTGTCAAGTCACCTGTAAGGGAGCTTGTATCAGACTAACAGCAGACTTCTCAACAGAAACTCTACAAACCAGAAAAAAATGGGATGATATATTCAAAATACTAAAAGAAAAAAATAAAACTGCCAGCCAAGAATGCTATACCCAGCAAGGCTATCCNAAATACTAAAAGAAAAAAATAAAACTGCCAGCCAAGAATGCTATACCCAGCAAGGCTATCCTTCAGAAATGAGAAAAAAATGGGGTATTTTCCAGTCAACTAAACTGCGGGAGTTCACCACCACACAACCAGCCCTACAAGAAATCCTCAAGGAAGTTCTGCATCTGGAATCTGAAAAATGATAATCACTACCACAAATACACAAGAAAAAAAAAATACTGGTAGAACAAAGATGAAAATGAAGAGAAAGAAACTAATTCTCACCACCACAAAAAAACATAATGACAATGTAATAATGCCCCTTTTCTTGTGGATAATAAGCAATTTTAGTAATTTCAGTCTTCTCTGTCTTTTTCTCTCAGTCTATATAAAGGTTTGCAAATTTTGTTGATCTTTTTAAAGAATCAGCTTTTGGTTTTGTTGATTTGCTCTATCATTTTTTAATTACATATTTCATGTATTTCTGTTGTAATCTTTGCTATTTCCTACTTATATTTACTTTCAGTTTAGTTTGTTCTTCTTTTTTCTGTTTTCTTAAGCTTACATTACTAATGTGAGATTTTTCTTATTTTTAATATGGGTNAAATACTAAAAGAAAAAAATAAAACTGCCAGCCAAGAATGCTATACCCAGCAAGGCTATCCCTTCAGAAATGAGAAAAAAATGGGGTATTTTCCAGTCAACTAAACTGCAGGAGTTCACCACCACACAACCAGCCCTACAAGAAATCCTCAAGGAAGTTCTGCATCTGGAATCTGAAAAATGATAATCACTACCACAAATACACAAGAAAAAAAAATACTGGTATAACAAAGATGAAAATGAAGAGAAACTAATTCTCACCACCACAAAAAACCATAATGACAATGTAATAATGCCCCTACTGTACTTCTGATTTTAGTAATTTCAGTCTTCTCTGTCTTTTTCTCTCAGTCTATATAAAGGCTTGCAAATTTTGTTGATCTTTTTAAAGAATCAGCTTTTGGTTTTGTTGATTTGCTCTATCATTTTTTAATTATGTATTTCTGTTGTAATCTTTGTTATTTCCTACTTATATTTACTTTCGGTTTAGTTTGTTCTTCTTTTTCTGTTTTCTTAAGCTTACATTACTAATGTGAGATTTTTCTTATTTTTAATATGGGTGTTTACAAGTATAAATTTTCTTGCATGAGCCCTGCATCCTATAAATTTTGATATGTTGCACTTTGATTTTTATCTCTAAGTACTCTAATTTCCCTGTGATTTTTCTTTTTACCCATTGTTTATTTAGGAGAGTGTGCTTTAATTTCCACACAGTCATGAGTTTTCTAAATTTCTTTCTGTCATTGTGGTCAGAGAACATATTTTCTAAGATCTTAGTATTTTTAAATATATTAAAACTTTTTTTGTACCCAAAAAGAAAAAAAAAATCTGTAAATAGCTACTAATGTATTAAGTATATTGTCTTTAGTTCTATAATATTTACTTTATATATAGCTATACAAAATCTCTCCACATAACTATAAAACTAAACAGTTCTACAATTCCACCTAAAAAGATATATTTAGGGTGTTGTGATTATAAAATCTTGATCTTTACAATTGGATACTGAACATTTTGAGCTCATCTGTTGTGCTTTAATATTGCAGTGTGAACATTACAAGACTTTCAAGATGCTCCTTGAATTAAATATACAGTTATTAAGATGCCAAATAAGTTACAAAGTAAAATTTGGTTAAAGTTTTATTTTTATTATTATTTTTTTATTTCTTCTAGATTACTCCTTACAGCCAATAAATTAGTTGCTTATTATCCACAAGAAAAGCATTGGATTTCCTTAGCATCAGAATAAGGAATAACCAAACTTTGTGATCAAACTTAGGTTAATTTACTGTCTGGCAATAATCATGTTAACTCAAAGTTATTACTATAAAAACTGAGACCACATGAGAGGCTAAAGTTAATAATGAAAATTTTTGTACAAATCAGGAAGCATAACATTTGAGTTGAAAACATTATTAGGATAAAATGTCTACATTCACTAATTTGAAATGTTAGAAGACAGATATAATTATTGACATCTTAGTTTTGGTATCAATATAAATAAGTAGTGGTGATGGTGGTGGCACTCTTCCCAGGAATCAATTAGGAATGTCTCTTCTTTCTGCCTGGAGGGTTTGTCTTAAAGCAGGGTAGAGAACACTCTGTCCTGTATAGGTGCAGTTCTTTAACAGGGCTGAGTAGTTTAGCTGGAGCACAGTTGAACAAAAATGCATTAATATAAATGGATCATATTATTTTTCAATTTAAAGGGTTTAGTTTTTTCTGCACCTGGTCCCTACTCCTCCTATTTTAATTATCTGCAGCAGACTCTCTCTGCCCCATCCATCTGTACTCACAAACTTTTCTAATTATATAAGAAAAGCTGAGTTGGAAGTGAACTTTCTAACAAAAGAGTGTCCCAAGCACTATGTTTTACCTCCTTTTTTAAGTCAGCTTAGGGTGTTATAACAAAAGTAGCATTGACTGGGTTGCTTAGACAACAGGAACTTATTTCACACAGTTTTGGAGGCTGGAAGGTCTGAGATCAAAATGACAACAGATGGGGAACTTGGTGAGGACTCATTTCCTGGCTTGCAGACTGCTGTCTTCTTGCTGTATACTCACATGGGGAGAAGAGAGATCTTCTCTGTCTTGTCTTATTTTATAAGGTCAGTAATCTCATTCATATGGGCTCTACCCTAATGACCTCACCTAAGCTCAGTTACCTCCCCAAAGTCTCACTTCCTAATATCATGACATTGGGAACTAGGGCTTCACCATATCAGTTTGGGGCACACACAAACATTCATTCCATAGCATTACTCATCATCCATAACAGTCCTTCCCAGGGAATGTAACTAAATGACAAGCTAACTACACTACAAAGTCAGAGGCAGTGTCCAGCCAGCCTGCATGGTTGCTGGTGTGACTAAAACAAGACCTCAGGCAGACAGGAAATAAAAATTCAGTCTTTAATGTCACACAAAAAGATGCATACCAAGAGAAGGGGCATTGACCTCCAGAGTCATTAAGATTTAGTTGCTCATATGGACCCATGCTTTCTAAAGCCTAGTAATGGTTTTATAACGTTTGGTTTCACCCAACTTCCATGGGTTGAGCTTCCTGTAGCAAGTTGGCTTCCCATGCAGATGAGCTGTAAAAGCTGCTTTAACCGTCTACTTTCAATAGAATAGGATCATCTCTTTTCAAAATGTGAGCCTGCCTAGGTAGCTATGTAACTTTCTGACCAGAAAAAATTAGCACGTGGTGTGGATCTGAACTCTTTGTGTTTACTGATATAACAACAAAGTTTAATATGTATTTCAGGAAACCTTCAGTTTTTATTTATTGGAATATAAATTCTAATGGTAAAATAATTAAATGGTAAAAATGAATGTGGCATAGTAGACAGATCAAAAATGTGGAACAAAATCTAAGGAGACATCCCATCCCCATCTAGATTATTTCCTGGCTGTGTGACCTCCTGGTCACATGATTAAAATTTTCAGTTTATGTAGCTGTAAAATGGGGAAAACAGAAATATCCAACTGCTTGTGCTGTTGTGGGAGTGATGTAAAATTAGGCATCAGGAAGCACTTTTTAAACTCCAGAATGCTGTTAAAAATTGGGTTGCCATTTTACTTTTGCTTTTTCCTTTTAAATTGATGAAGAGAAATACAAATTTGAGTCTATTGAATTTCCCCCTCCAACCCTCCACATATGATTCCACATACACACTCACTGTTTAACAGTATGTGTTTAACTGGTGCATATGGCCTAGAAAACCCAAAAGCATTTTTCAGCTGATGCCCTAACTTCATGCTATAGATAGGAAGATGTTTAAACACCACCACTCCCGCCAAAAAAAAAAAAAAAAAAAAAGTGTATGATGTGGCTTTAGCATTAACACACCATCTGTTGCTCTCTGCTCAGATCCGTTGCATCATCCCCCATTGCCAAGTTGTCGTCACAAATATTATGATTACTCACACACAGGTGCAACCATACAGCATGGGTCTCGCTAAAACTGGTACTGTACATAAAAAGCAAATAACATGAAATGTTATTCTCATGCATTTCAATACACATATATAGATAATATTAGTTGTCTTTATTGACCATTCTAGTGTCTACACTAACTTTCTCAACTTCTATGTCTCCTGCTTCTTGAAGTGAAGAATAACATCTCATGCTTTCCTCTTGAGAATTGCTTATCATAACATTAAATGCACATGTGCAGATTTAAATTCATGATAATTTTTTCTCCTCTCTGATTTGTTTGTTAAATCATGTGTTTGCTAAATCATCATTTGCAATTTCTAATTTGTAGCACTAATTGCATCTACTTTGAATTCTGCATAAAATCATCTTCGTAAAACAGTGTAATTCACTGTACCATATTTATGTGAGCTTTCCATCACCTTTCCCTTTCTGTTTCATATATTTTAAAAATGGTGAAATGAGTTATAAAAAGAATGATTATTTCTATTCAATGACAATATTTATTAAACTTCATTATTAAATAAATTATTCAAAAATATTGAGGCATTTAATGAATGCTTTTGATAGCAATTATTTAACTTGTATTATCAAAAAAGATCTACGTATTTACTACAACTTACATAGTGCTTCTTATAAGCCTGGGCTTTTTCTATGTATGTTTCATAAAACCTCAAAACAGCTCTATGATGCAGATACTATTAATTTTTATATTTCATAATATAAAAAGACACTGAAACCCAGGAAGATAAACTATGTTGCTCAAGGTCACAAAACTAGTGTTATGCAGAACATGGATACAAAACTTACAGTCTAGTTCTATATTTCATGCTTTTGAAAAAATATGTCAGTGGTTCTCAAACTTTAATACCCTTAAGAATCATCTTAAGAACATGTTAAAACATAGTCTTCTGGGCCCCATGCTCAGCTATTCCAAGCTTCAAGGTGGGGCTCATGAATATGCTTTTTAACACACTCAGAGATGCTGCTGGTACAAGTTCTATACTTTGAGAGTCCCTGAGTTACCTGCAGTGATTCTGGGCCCCATGCTCAGCTATTCCAAGCTTCAAGGTGGGGCTCATGAATATGCTTTTTAACGCACTCAGAGATGCTGCTGGTACAAGTTCTGCACTTTGAGAGTCCCTGAGTTACCTGCAGTGACTCTGTCTTGAGGATGATCAAAAATATGACATGCACCTGAGTATGGTTCACTATTGACACTCGGAAAACACCAAAACTTTGTTTTGTTTTGGAACAGATAAACATTCATCAATATTATATCTAACACTACTATTTAGCCTTAAATATGACATAAAAGCATCTTTCAGTAGAGATTTAGACTCATACTCCTTTGTGTTGTAATTCTTGCTTGGAAGTTATGCTAGTTGGATATTAAGGAAATTGTTGTGTTTTCACTTAACTCGAATTTCCACAGTTGTAAAAATGGGCGTAGTATTTGCCTCACTGAGTTTCTGAGTGGATTCATTGAGATGATACAAGTATAACATGTAGCATAAGAACTTAGCAGTTGCTTTAATAGAAGTCGTTTTCCTTCCCTTCGTAGGCTATTTTAACGAGGTAAAGAACCAGGAATTATTCAAATAAATCAATAATACACATTGAAAAGGAGGGGGAAACAGCATAAGATAGAGGAATGAAGACACTGTAGGTTATAGACTGACAGACTTCTTGTTTCATTTAGTTGGAAATTCAATTAACTTTATAACAAAAGTAAAAACACTTCCTGACAAGTTCTCTTACTAATACCTTGAGTGAAGTGATTAACGGCCATTATACTGTCCAGAAATAGTCACTTTACAGTAAGAACTCATTAAGCGCTTTACACTGGGACATGATTCTAGAGAATAGTATACTCATTGTTAAAAATAAACACCATGCTTGAACTGGAATTAATCTTTTTTCAATATGTTGTTGTATAATGATCTCTAACCACATATAGTTCTTAAATATCAAGATCACCTCTTCTCTGATCTTTAAAACTTGTCGCCCACCAATATATTTCATTTCTTTGTTGTTGTTGCATTTTAGTGCAATGGAGTGTGATTTAAACTTTTACTTTGTTAAATCTGATATTGGGCCAAACAGTGTGGGGACAAATTGTGGAATTAAAGACTTGGCTGCCATCAAAGCACAATCTCTACTTTCAACGTGGGTCACGTTATCAACTGCTGTTATGTTAAAACTGGCTTGAAGCATTTAACTTTCTTTTCTGATTTAATGTTAATGATTAATAAGTGGGAGAATGAAAATTCCACCTGCGAGATCTTCTAAGATGAAACGTACGTTATCTGCATTGAAGAGTTTTCTGCAAGCGAACCCGCAAAACTAATCTATAGTAATTTAAAAAGAAGGCTAGTGATGACTTTTGAGAGGATCTTCTGGGTTCTGGTAATGTTCTATCAATGTCTTATTTTCACTGGCATGCTAGTAATATGGCTGTCTCACTTAATATCCACTGAGATGTGTCCTTATCATCCGTGTACTTTTCTGTATATATCTTAACTTCCAATGGATTTTTACTTAAAAAAAAAAAAAAGCATGGCTCTAAACTCAGGATATTCTCTCATGCTTCAACATTCCCTATTTATAGGACAGATTGGAAGAAAACTAAATCACAAAAACTGCTTACTTGCTCCAAAAAAATTCATTTTTGGTCTGCTGTTCAGAGCAGCATTAAAAAGATAACTTTTTCTTGAATGAAATATTTTTATTTCATGGTCTGTGAAAATACACATTCCAAAAGACTGTAAACTTATTCTTGTTTTATGGTGGCTTTTGGTTCCCATTTCTTTATACAAGTCAAAAGTCATCCCTGGATAAAAATCAGTGACCTAAATTCAGAGGCACGACCCAGGACAAACCCATCTAGATCTGGAGAGATAAAAATCGCCATTTTCTAGATTTATTTATGTTGTTCCTATGCCCCAACAGCATCATTTCAGTTTCTAAAGACTTTAGAATAATTTGTTTTCTCTAAACCAATTTGTATCATGTCAAAGTGAAATTGCAGTTTTACAACCACCTGGGGGAACAAGCAATCCCCTTCCATAAATAAAAAAGTAATCTGCATAAATATGTACTAAGATATCCCTATAGACTAAAAATTTTGTATATGGTGGGAAGGAGTGTAAGTACAAGCATCAAAAAATTATGTAAAACAAGTTACAACCTTCACTTCATTTGTCATATTCTAATTGTCTAATAAATTAATATCAATGCTGAGAGCAAATTTGTACAAATATTCACTTGGGATTGAAGCCAGCTTATTCAAATAAACACACATCTTCCCACTGAGCTGTGTGCTCCAAAGTAGAAACTCCAAAGAGGGACATTCAGCAAATATGAATAATATGATATTTGGACGAGCCAATATATGGAATTTGATAATTCTGAACTATCTAGCATTATACTTCTCATCAAAGAGTATTTTTACACTACTCAGCCCTAAATGCATTTCTTTTTCTCCACATTAGATTCACATTAAACTGACAGAAACGCATTAGATAAGGCCAGGAGGAATGCCTTCCACGGACAAGCTGTCAGGAGGGTAGGGAAAATATCCCAGATAAGAGGGAACAACAAAAAAATAATAACTATTTTTGAAATAAATGTCTTCATTAATCCCTCTCCAAAAACGGATGGTGTTTTGAGTATTCAGGCTAACAAAGCCTGAATCAGGTGAAAAGCTATGCCTGCAGTCTCCAGAGTCTGAAAATGTTCTGTTGTATCATCTCCTTTATCTTTTCAAGGCCAGGGCACAATGACTAAACTGATTAGAAATATGAATTTGGGTGCAATTATGCAATCACCTTGAGCAAATGTAGCCTCAATTAGTAATCACTAGCATTGCACCTACTGTGAGAGCTTAAATCATGAGTTTTAAATACTGCAACAACCTGTCGCTGGTTAGCAGTGGCACTTTCCAGTCTCATGAGACTGGTACCACTGTCTGTCCCATATAGTTCATGTACTTATAACCACTTTATCACACTTCACATTTCTCGTCCCGCTGTGCCTCTTCCACTTTTTCTGCTAAAACATTTATCCCCTCCTTCAAAACACTGGTTATCAGATTTCCTTAGGGAAATCTTCCCGGTTAAACTTCGTTCTAGTAAACACAAGTAGAAAAAGAATGACTTTCTTAATGTCATTTCAAGCACATCAGAAAGTGTTTAGTTTTCTAGAAAATTTATAAGATGGCTGATACTTTTAGTCCAACTCTTTAAAAAACAAAATTTATTAATTTTGCCCATTTTGCTTTGTTAATACTAATTATTCATTCAACTTAGTGGGCTCTTATTAGATGATAGGTTCAGATTATACAAAGAAACTTGAAAATGTTTCTTGCATTCAGGTTCATCACTATGTAAAGCAGAAACTAGACATGTGAACTGGTAATTAAAATAAAATATTTTATAATGATACAAATCAATGGGGAATCAATGAGGAAGCAATTAATTCTGCAGAGGGTAGGAAATGTACCGGGGATTTCACAAAAGAAGAAAAGCTTAAACTGGTTATTAAATGATGAATCGGAGTTCAGGAGGAGATGAGGCAGGAAAGGGCTATTCTAGGTGAAATAAATAAGTAAAAGCATTTAATTGTAGGGTAGGGGAAAAGGCATGTTTGGTTTACAGAACTGTAGCAGTTCAGAATCGCTACAGATTTGGGGAGCATAGTAAGAGCAGAAGTCGGAACCATTTTGGAATGATCTCATACACCATTGTACGTTGTTGGACAAGGTCCAGGGAGCGATGGACCAGCACAGAGGTTCTGGTAAAGGAATAAAAAAATAGAAGAAGCATTTTAGTAGGGAGAGGGGAATATTACTGTTGCTGTTCTCTTGCTTCCATCCTTCCAGGCTTTGCTTGACTTTGAGGGGTGCCCCTCACCGTGCAGGCTCAGTGAGAGTTGGACCAGATTTTAGGGACAGTATGCATCATGTCAAGGATTTCATGTTAATTTGCTCTTTCCCTGGGAATCTGGCACTAGGGTTTTTGTTTTCACACTCTTTACGATTAAACCTTATCACGAACTGAGTTATGATAAATAACCCTACTACCTGATACACATGACAGAGTTTTTTGCTTTGATTTAAGGCAAGGACGTCTTGGTCAACTGCATTCTAGTTGGAGGAAATTGCAATGTGCTGAGGCTTGCAGAGAGGCACAGTCAGGGCTGCGGTTGAGATAAAGTTCCAGTGTGGGGAAGGCCATCAGGGAGTGGAGGTGCCCCGCAGGTCCACTGTCTAGTTTCTGGTTACAAGACATGGAATTACTTCTGACTCCCACTGATGTCACACTTCACATGCAGTTCTCTATGAACACCATTGGCTCCCTTGTTACTATAAACCATTTTCAATTGTTGTGACAACTGCACT
>NW_007728702.1:203594-204252 GCF_000696425.1 Galeopterus variegatus | reverse complement strand
ATGAACACCATTGGCTCCCTTGTTACTATAAACCATTTTCAATTGTTGTGACAACTGCACTTGTTACTATCTTGACTCAAGCCAATACTGCCTTCTGTTGGGACCACCGAACTGACCAGCCAGATTTCCCTGCCATCCTTCAGAATACTCTGAAAACAGCAGTGGATCCACAAATCCACAAGTGACTTTGCATTTCTCTAACATTAAACCTCAAAATCCTTAATCATGATCTACAGGGCCTAATCATCCCTCCCTCCCCACTTTCCAACGTTGTCCCCTGGTACGAGCTCTCATGGTGTCCTCCCTGTTTTCTCGGACTGTGCCAGGTGCACTCTCAAGTCAAAGACTTGGTCCCGCAGTCCCCTCTACCTGGACTGTCATCTACAGGCTTGGTAAGTGCAAAAAAGAAAATATTTTAGAAACACTCAAATTTTCAAGTGCAGAAAACTCTTAACTATAGATCCAAAAGAAATAGACTGAGGAACTGAGGTAATTACGGTACAATTCATAGGTAAATTTTAAGATGCCTCCTGGTGCTTCATTTAACCAAGTTTTTCCTTTCTTGTTAAATTTTTAATACACATGAGAAATACTTAAGTGGTCAAGGTCAATTTAAGTCAATTTGGGATTGATGGGGGAAGCAGAAAGAAGAGGGTAT
>NW_007728702.1:201922-202826 GCF_000696425.1 Galeopterus variegatus | reverse complement strand
TGAAAAAAGAATCATAAATACAGCACCGAAGCTGGGACAGAATGGAGGTGGATATCAGTGGGGAAGAAGACAGTGGGTGTTTCAGGAAAGGCGAATGGAGGGCAAGATGCTTCCCGTAACCCCATGGCTAAATTGTGAATTATCTTATCAAAGCAAGGATTGTGTATCTTCTTTGCATTTCCATGCCTAGTATTCATACAGAGCTTGACATATAACACATGTGCAACACAACAATGGATGGCTTGCTGAATTTTAAAGTAGTATTATTAAATCTTTCTGAATATCGACAAAATATTTAATTTGTGTTTGTGACACTTATTAGAATTCTCTAACACTTTTTTAAGACTGAGCTTTCCTTATATTATTTGTTTAAGCCTTTACTATAATCTAGCTCCTCTGTGCTTCCTCTCTGTATGACTTTCCCCTTGTATTTTTTTCAACATTTTATTTTTTATATATCCCACTGCCTAAACTTGCTTGTTCATTATCCAGTCAGTTTTGATTCTAGAGATTTTCTATGCCCACTGTAATTCTAATTGACTCAAGATTGGCTTCTCTTTTCTAACTCAATTTCTTGCCTCTAAAAAACTATGAGACAAATTGCAAAATAAATTTACATTGGCCTTAGAAAGGTACACTTGGGCTAATCAAATTAAATTACTCCAAACAGCTCATGAATTTAGAACTCACACATTAAGGTTACACATTGATTGTGTATCAAAGAAATCAGGGCAGGTTAATAGAAAGGATTCAACAAGACATTAACAAAAGGAGTGAGTAGACTCTAAACACCTCAACAGAAAGTCAAATTAGACACATTTCTGTAATATGAAAAGAGAGAAGTGTCACAGGGAATTTTGGGTTCTACCACAGACTATCTGTGAAACTTTTGTCCAATCATTAT
>NW_007728702.1:197224-201471 GCF_000696425.1 Galeopterus variegatus | reverse complement strand
TTAGAGCCTTCAAAGACAACAAAAAACTTTCCTCTCCCTAGAAACCAAGTTATTCCAGTAAAAAAAAAAAAAGTTCCTTTTTGTTGAAAGCTTAAAGCTTTAGAATATAAAATATATTTAGTATAATGTGGAAGAAGTTACAGCATTCTTAATAGTTATTTGACCTTTGCATCCAGGGATTTTTTGCCTTTAAATATACCTTGTGATATTTTACTTTTCTTTGGTTATGTATAAAGTTAATCAATGAGAATAAAATAATTGGTGCTTTAAGATAACCTAAAGATAGGAAAGAACTAATATTTATCAGCTGTTCTCTATGTGCCTAAAGTTTATCAAAGCTGACACATGCTATTTTAGCTGGGTATTATAGAAAGCAATAGGCTGCAACCTGTAAAGGTGCAGCTATGACACAAACCCTGTGGGAGACAGAGCAAGTTACATGCTTATCCTGTTAATAAGCTTTCATAATTTTCAGTGTGAGCAGAAATAGCCCTTTTTGGGTTATCTATTGCTGCATAACTAATCATCCCTAAAATGTAGTGGCTTAAAAAATAACCATAATTTTACTATCTCTCTGGGTTTATGGGAGACCAGAACAAGGAGAGATTTTGGCTATGTGGATCCAACTCAGAGTCTTTCATGTGATTGCACTGAAATGAAGGCTGTAACTAGGTGGGGAGGGGAGAAAAGGGCAATGCTAGAGCACATGAGAAGTGGTGACATTTCTGTCTCTTACCATAGGCTTCTTTGGGCTTCCTCACAACATGGTGGCCTCAGGGTATTCAGATTGTTTACATGATGGCCAAAGACTTCAAGGACCAGTCCTCCAGTGACCAAGACAGAAGATGTATCACCTTTTATGACCTAAACTAAGAGTCAACTCTGTTTGCAAGTGAGTCACAAACTTCCCTATATTGAAAATGAGGGCAATTAGGCTCTACCTCTTGATAGGGAGATGTCAAGGTCCTAGAGACACATGTGGTATGCAAGACATCATGGCTGCAAAATTTAGCTAAAATAACTTGCCAGATCCTGATTTCTGCTTTATGTCTATCTGTCCTTCCCAACTACTTCCACATAACCATTCCTGTAAATACAACATATGTGATGTTGGCAATTACTAAATAAAACTTAAGATGCATATCCCTTTTAATAAAAAGGCATATACCTCAATCCAGACATCTATACACATTCACTGCAACCTTGAACTGAGGGGTATTTCTTCATACTATAATCTTCTCTTTTCCCTTCCCTCCCCTGTTATTCTCTCCTCTTCTTAGTGTTCCTCTTCTCACTCCCCCTGCTTCCCTCTCTCTCTCCCTATCTTCCTCCCTCCCTCCCTCCTTCTCTTTTTCTCTCTCTTTCTCTCTCTCCCATATGCATACACACACAGAGCTCCTGGAGGAGGAACTGTGATTTATTTGTCTAAGACACAGTTGGTAAAGTTAATCTGTATACAAATGTGTGAAGAAATAAATAAATTAACAAAATAATTTAATTCTAGACATAAGAAATTTTTAAAAAATAATGTATTAGTTCTCTATTCCTGTGTTACCAACTATCACAAACTTAGCAGCTTTAAATAAGACACATTTATTATCTTAATTTCCATGAGTCACATGTACACATTAGTTAGATCCTCTGTTGAGGTCTCACAAGCCAAAATCAAGGTGTTGGCCAGGACTGCGATAATGACCATCTCAAATGGTTGTTGGCACAATTCATTCCTTGCAGCTTTAGAACATATCGTGACCAACTTCTGAAGGCCAGCCGAAGAGAGGGGCCCTGCTGCTCCCATCTCAAACACAGTAATGATCTGTGACTACTTTTAAAGGCTCACCTGATTAGGTCAGGCCCACCAAGGTAATCTCCTTTCTATCCAACTTAAAGTCAACTGATTAGGAAGTTTAATTATTCCTGTAGAATTTGTTTACCTTTGCCATGTAACTTAACATATCCCATCACCTTTCCCATATTCTGGTAGCTAGAAGCAATGTGCCACTTACACTTAAGAGGAGGACATTACTGACAAGCCTGAGCCACTAGCATCATCTCAGAATTCTTCCAACTCCAAGCAAAAACATTTTTAAAAAAAGTTTAAAATTTCCCCCAAACTGCAAAATAATGATAGTTAGGATAACATTAGTTGATTGAAACTTTCTTTCACATATGATTTCAAGCACTGTCTCTTTTATTTCACCACTTTTTACTTATCAGATATAGTCCTAAAAGTTACCATTAGGTAGTTATCTTTATCAATTAGGTGATGCCTAATTGATGATTTTCTAATATATATTATAAACCTTGTAATATATGAAGTTGCTTTGTTTTTGAAATACATTAGCGAACAGCTTAAAAAATCAAAATAAATGTGTGAATTTGTTTTCCTCTTTTTTTGGATGTGCAAGCAAATAAGAAAGAAATAGAATAACATTGAGGGAAATAAAGATCATTGTGAAAGGAGAAGCCTATGAATAAAAATTAGCTTAAATGTCAGTCATTATGTCAGAACACACATCTAAGAAGAAAATTCTGATTGATTCCCGCATAATCACTCTGATTGTACACAATCAGCCTAAGCCAAACATGCACTGCCTTCTCCACTTCTGTTGGCTGCGCCTGCACACAACCAACATAACAAATCAGGGAGAGGAAATGACTAAAGTATGGATATAAATGTTTCTATTTTTACAAGACCTTAGACTCCACGTTTCTGTTGACTATTTCAATGATACCTGCAACAATTTGGGGCACGTTAACCTCTTCTGACATTTATGGGCAGGAGTTTACAGGCACCTCATGATGAGAAAAAGAATTTGTTCAATTTATTCTTGAGTATTTAGTTAAAAAGATAGCATTAAAATCTGATATTTTTCCAGTTTAAAATAGTTCTGTTTTTAGATTAAGTGTTTTTCTCAATATAATTTGCTATTAATTTATATAAAATTTATATGCAGAATATAAAACAGTATGTAATAATATATACAAAAGTTATACAGCTCAATTAAGTATGCTCAGTATGTAGAACAATAGATGCTCCTCATAAATAAGTATTCTTAAACTTACTGACCAGTTAAGCTTGGTTAAGTAGGTAGAAAAAATATACATATATTTTAACCATTCATTTATCCCAATAACATTAACAAATAATGAGCATTTTTATGTGCTAAGCACAGTAGTGCATGAAACAGTTAACATAATTTTTAAAAGTATATATAGATGTATATGTATACACACACATATATGCATAGTTCAATCATAATTTAAAAATATAACTTATTTTTGTTATTAAAGTAAAGTAACTTAATTTTATATTTTTATATTCTGGTAAGGGCTATATAATTGTTTTTAAGACATTAAAGCTAATATGAAATACTTGTGTTATATGTGATAGGCTTTATTAACTTCTTTATTAACAGTGCAAATATCTCGGGAATTTCACATATTTGCTCAGAATGCTAACAGTCATTAATAGTGTGTTATGAAAAATACAGGTGCTTTGACCATTGTACTTAGTATTCAATAAATATTTTGAAATTCATATATTTTTATCATTTGAAAATATACTTTGTGCTGATTTAGCTTAATTTTTGTTTTATCCAGTAAAATTTTTAAAGATGTGAGAAGATATATTATAAATGGAATAATATATATTTTTAATCAGTTACTACAGCAATTATGTTCCCAAGCTAATTACTCAAATATTTTATTTGTGAAATAAATCACTTTTACACGTTTGCACATCTAAAAACGAACCTAAAGTAGCCCTATTTAGGTCTTCTTATGTTATGTAGGAAAAAGAAGTCATTGATCCTTAGACCTTGTTTATCTCACAGTAGATAATATTTGTGGGATATCTGAAAGATATTTTTATGGTAGCCAGTTCTCTAATTTCAACCTGAAACCAACTCACCACTTTTAAAACCCTTTCCCTACTGCTGTTAAGATAAGAGCAAATACATCATTACTATCACTTGTTCACTCCCTTTTAAAACAAACTTGAGATTTTATAATTTCTAAAAAAAAATCCTTTTAATGGAGTATGTAAACATAATAACATCACGTTTGCAATTTATAGTAATTAACAGACTTTTTTTTTTTTTTAATAACCTAACTGCATTGTAGAACCATGTCCTAGACTGTTCAGGCTGCTATAACAAAGTACTATAAGCTGGGTGCATCATAAACAATAAAAATTTATTTCTCATAGTTTTAGAGGCTGGCAGGTCCAAGATCAAGACACCAGC
>NW_007728702.1:194171-196673 GCF_000696425.1 Galeopterus variegatus | reverse complement strand
TTTTTTTTTTTTAATAACCTAACTGCATTGTAGAACCATGTCCTAGACTGTTCAGGCTGCTATAACAAAGTACTATAAGCTGGGTGCATCATAAACAATAAAAATTTATTTCTCATAGTTTTAGAGGCTGGCAGGTCCAAGATCAAGACACCAGCAAATTTGGAGTCCAGTGAGGGTTCTCTTCTGCTTTCATAAAAGGCTGTCTTTTACCTGTTCTTCACATGTGGCAAAGGGAAAGGGTCTTCCTTGGGTCTCTTTTATAAGTGCCTTAGTCCCATTCATGAGGGCTCCACTCTAATCATCTTCCAAAGGCTCAATCTCCTAAAACCATCACCTTGAGAATTAGAATTTTAACATATGAATTGGAGGGGGGGGGGATACAATCATTCAGACAATAACATTCTGCCTGTTGCCCCCCCCAAATTATATCCTCCTCATATATGAAATTTATTCATTTTATACCAATAGCCCCCACAATATTAACTTGTTCCAGCATTAACTCAAAGACCCAAAATCTAAAGTCATCTAAATATTATCAACATCAGATATGAGTGAGATTCAAGGTACAATTCTTTCTGAGGCAAATTGAGCCTAGCTCTGAGCCTATGAAACCAAACAAATTACATGCTTCCAAACACAATGGTGGGACAGGTGCAGGACATGTACTCCCATTCCAAAAAAAAGATAGAAGAAAGTGAAAAGTCCTAAGTAAGTCCACAACTCAACAGGGAAAACAACATTAAATCTAAAGGCTCAAGAATAATCTTCTTTGGCTTGATGCTGTGCCCTCCAGAACCACTGAGGCAGAAATCTATCCTTCTAGATACACTGAGTGGTGCCCCTGCAGCTTTTCCATGCAATAGTCTAACCCCAAGGTTCTCAGCAGCCCTGTCCTCACAGCTTTGCTGGGTGCAACTTACATTACAGCTCTCATGGACTGAAGTTATGTGCCTGTGGTTCTCCCAGCCAAGCATTGCATGCTGATGGCTCTACATGTCTGGGGTCTCAGGGGGATCCCCACTCCCATCGCTCCACTGGACATTGCCCTAGTGGAGGTTCTCTTTGCTGGCTCTGCCTCCACGGTGGTTTTTCTGCCAGAGCTCGAAAGAGCTGCACCAGGGTTTCTGAGAAGCACTGTGACAGAGTATGGGAATTGGACCTACAATGTAAGGCAGTATTAGGCAGCACCCTCCTTTAAATATGAAACTCTTCTGCTCCTCAGGCTGTAGTGCTCAGGGCCTGTGATGAGGGGGGCAATCCTGATGACTTATGAACTGCCTTCAGAAATTTTCTAGAACAATAGGTCCTTGATTCTGTTTAGATGGTTGAATAATCTCCTTGTTAGATGGTCATTTGGCCACACCGTCAGTGCTCTTTCCCAAACACACTTTGTCATTTTCCACAAATTTTCCAAGTGTTTGAGTTCTGCTTCCCTTTCAATTAAGAATTCCACCTTTAAATAATTTCTTTTTTCTCACATTGTGCTATCAGCATTCAAGAGGAACTGGGCTGCTCCTTTGAATTTTTGCTTAGAAATTGCCTCAGTAAACTGTTCAATTTCATCACTCACAAATTCTACCTTCTACAAAACACTATGACAGGAACAGGAGTCAGCCCAGTTTTTGTCACTTTGTAACAAGGATGGACTTTCCTCCATTGTGCAATAACAAGTTCCCCATTTCTGTCTAAGACCTCATCATAATGGCCTCTACCATTCATATTTCTACCAGTAACTGCTAACAACCACGTAGGTATTCTCTAAGAAGATAAACATTCTCTCCACAGCTCTCCTTTTTCTTTTTCTTTCAAAGCCCTTTTCAGAATAGCCTTGAAAGTTCCATTCACTATTCATGTACGTTTTTCTCGCATGCAAGTCCAAGCTCTTCCAACTTCTACTCATTAACCAGTTCCAAAGCCACTTTTCCATTTTTACATCCCTGCTGCAGCAGTACTTACACTTCTCAGCGTTGGTTTTCTGTCTTAGTCTGCTCACACTGCTATAACAAAGTACCATAAACTGCCTGGCTTACAAACAGCAGAGATTTATTTCTCACAGTTCTGGGAAGCTGGGAGGTTCAAGGGCAAGATGCAGGTAAACTCAGCATTTGGGGAGGTCCCACTTCTTGGCTCATCAAAAGCACCTTCTCAATGTGTCTTCATATGGTATAGGATGAAGGATCTTTCTGGGACCTTCTTCATAAGGGCACTAATTCTTTTTATTTTATTTTTTCCTTTTTGTCTTTTTCTGTGTCCGGCAATGGATCACAACCCTCAGTGTCGCCCCCATACCAGACCAGGACCGGCAATGGGATTGCAACCCTCGGTGTTGCTCCCGCGCCTTGCTCAGCCAGTGAGCGGGAACCGGTCTGTATGTAGGATCCGAACCCTTGGCAGGAGCGCCACCACGCTCCCAACCAGCACACTACAGCAGTGCGCCACCGGGCAGCCCATAAGGGCACTAATTCTAACATGAGGTCTCCCCTGCCATGATCTAATCACTTC
>NW_007728702.1:185921-193154 GCF_000696425.1 Galeopterus variegatus | reverse complement strand
TACAATTTAAACACGGACATCCTATAATCAGGTAGGGGTTTGTGTGTTTAAGAGAGCATAGCTAATTCCAAGGTTAAGAAATAGCACGCGTAGTAAGGGGCAATGTCAGTACCTGAGACAGAGAATGCAGAAGAATAAGTGGGATTAAGAAAAAAGGATTTATTCATCTTTGGGCAAGCTGAATTTAAAACACCAGTATGCTATCTAGGCAAAGAAGTCACAGCAAGCAGTTTTACAGAGGATTCTGTCCCAAAGAAAAGATGTCTGACTGGACCTAGACATATGGTAGTTTTTATCGTGCAAATAGTTAAAAATACCAGATCCAATGAGGTTTCTGAAAAAGAGAAAATAATTGAGGGTCATGATAAAATTTCAGGAAAATGTAACATTTATGAGATGTTTAGAGAATGAATAACCAATTTTCTTTAAGCCTAGAAGAAATAATCAGAAACCCACAGAGAATAAGGCATTTAAGGCAGCAGAAAGGCGTAGACAGTTGAAGAAGGGTGGTCACATACAAAAGGGGTCCAGTGAAATAAATAAGAATTGTCAGTGGATACAGTGACGGGAAAGCACTAATAGCATTCTCTAGTGAACTTTCAATGAAATTATTGGGACAGAATGAAATAAATGGTGAGGAAGTGAAAAAAGGAAGTCTGTAGAATTCTTTTGTCAATTTGTCTAAAGAGGGATACTATGTAACAGCTGCAGAGGGAGACGAGACTTCCAGGGAGTGCTGTAGTGTATTTGTAGCTAGTGCTGCTGTAGAAAACATGCTGTAGAAAACACATCTGAAAGAAGAAACAAGAGCGTTGAGAGAAGCTGAATATCAAGGAGAGAATGTTGAGCCCTGATGAAGCCAGACTCCAGAGGTGACAGAAATTTGCAGCCACCTTTCATCTACCACAGCCATGCTTTTTCTTTCGTTATTCTTGTTTCTGAATAACTCCTTAAATCGCTGCTGCAATCATCTTCATATCAGCCTGAAGATGCAGTCAACACTAAAGATAAAAAAAAAAAAAGAAAACGAAAAAGTCTTGCAGGTATTATTGAACTGGCATATCAACCAAGTCTGAAGTTAGCCTTACATTGAACTATCGGCTATGTGAAAAAAAAAAAAAAATCTTTAAAGCATTTCGTTTCTAGATTTTTGTTACTTAGAGCTAAACACATGCTAAATGTCATAAGTAGGAAGAAATGTTCATTTTTAGTGAATTTCTATAGTTATGAAATCCAGGAACACCATAAAAATGAAAATCTCATCTAAAACTCTACCATAGAGTAAAACTAATAGCAATGATTTTGAAAAGACATCATATCTAGGGCTTTCTAGCTGTGTTCTAAAAAACAGCTTCTTTGCAGTGGTTGACAAGGCATTTTTATACATGACTGCCATGAATGTAAATGTATACGAACATTTTTAAAAGCACTTTGGTGAGATGTTTCAAGAGTCATCATCATAATGATAATAATATGGATAATAACTGTAATCAATTATCATGATAGTATTGATACATGAACATTTTTAAAAGCACTTTGGTGAGATGTTTCAAGAGTCATCATCATAATGATAATAATAATATGGATAATAACTGTAATCAATTATCATGATAGTATTGATATACTGATTTATAAAAATGATATATTATTTCAATCAATCTTCAAGGTAGACACTATGATTCTTTGTATAGTGGATATATACATTTGCAATGAAAATAACCTATCCATGAATACATAGTTAAGAGTAAAGTACTGTGTTAAATTCCTCCAAAATTTTTAAATGCCTTTTAGCTGAGGAATTCTGAAATTGGTAATCTAGCCTATAAAATAATCTTAAATGCCCCCAATTTTTATTGCAACATAATTATGTCAGATACCTTTTTTTGAAATTAAAGCTAAACATACAATAATGGAGAGATAGTCAAGTCAATTTTATGATAAAATTTCAATTGGACTATAATTTATTAAAAGTGATAATTATAAATTTTGTATAACGTGAATGTTTATCTAATGTTAAGTATAAAAGAATGCAAAATTATATAGAGACAATTATCAGTACAATCATGTTCTATGTTTCTATAATACCTATATTCTATCAATCTACCCATCTATCTTTATCTATTGATTTTTTTCTATTTTTCTAACCATCCACTCACTCATCTGTACATCTACTATAGTATGTATTAAAAATAGTAGCACTATGCTAAAATATTAGGTGTCATTATTTAATGGTGGGAGTTGTGATGTATTTTGTTCTCCATATATGTCTGCATTTTCCAAAATTTTATTAGTTTATAATAGTAAAAAACAATTGACAAATAAATGGTTGCCAATGGTAAACAAGCTCAAATTTCCTCTCTGAAAATATGAAAAAAGCTTATTTTTTTCAAATGTAAAGAATGTGGAAAAAAAGACACAGGTTGTCATTGTTACAAAAGATAATAAATCAAACATTGGAATACTTAAAAAAATACTAACAATAAATATCAATAAAATATATTCAACAATTTCTGCCAAAACCTGGCTTCAAATGAAATGGACTAGGAATAAATATCTATCACTTTAAAATACCAATTCTAAACTCACTCACACTTTTATTCTAGCTTACACATGACATAAAATATAATCCATTAAGTTCCAAGAAAATTTTGTTAGTATTATAAAATGTTTAATATGGACTACTTTGTGACTTCAGAGAATCAAATGCCCTCCTCCCCAAACTCATTGAAACTTAAATTGTGGCCCCAAAGTACAGGTATTGGAAACTTGGCTCCCACGGTGACAGTGTTGAGAAAGAGGGAAGACCTATCATGGTAACTGAAAGGTGTGTCCTTGAAGAGTGGTAGATTGTAGGACCGTGCCATAGTGAATAGATTAATAATGGTGATTGGGGCATGGTTCTGAGGGCTTTAAACGGAGAGCACATGAGTCTCTCTCTCTCTGATCAACCATTTTCTGCCACGTGAGACACTAGCATCGCTGTAAAGACACCACCAAAGACCCTCACCAGAAGTGTTTCCTTGAATTTGGATTTGTCAGCCTCCGAAACTGTAAGCAGTAAATTTTGTTTTCTTACAAATACCCAGTTCCAGGTATTTTGTAACAAGCAACAGAAACAGACAAATTCAGTGGCATATTATCAAAATCTCCACTTTCCACTTTTATTCCCATTCAGATGAAAAGCTTAATATTTTTAATTATTGTACAATTGCAAAAATATATGTATTTCCCCCCCTCTGGCAGAACACCTGGTATTTCTCAGGGCTTTCCTTCAGTCAGAGTGAGCAAGCCTTGCAGGCCAGAAGCAACAGAACTGAGGAAGAAGGGGTCAAAAACCTAAAGATCGTGGTGTTTTCCTTTTCTCCCACACTCTGAGCATAGATCTTCATGAGTAACATTCTTCCCCATCTTCCTGTGGTTAATCATGGTTTATTTCCCATCACCACCAGCTTTTATAAACCCAGAGTGGTGTTTCATAGCTGAGCAATAATCACTAAGTCACGACTAAAGTTGTTTTCTCTCTTTTTTAAATTTTTTTAAAATCTTACAGGACCCATTGACACAACACTATGAAAAGACACACTTAGCTAATTCCTAGAGAGGAGTAACCTGAAAATCAGAAAAAAATAAGTGTTTTGTCCAATTTCATACAAAATATTTAAATATTTTCATGCTACTAATAACTCATTTAAAACATGGTAAGTTATGTTAAAGTGTACAGTAAACAATAGATTAACATGCAGCTATACAACCAAGGTGTAGAGTGAAGTCACATTACTTCCCTGGAGACATAAATAAACTTAGTTCAAACTCTCAGCATTATGGTCTTTAAAGTCTAGATCTGTGCTGTTTATCAGCACTTCCCCTCTTACAACCTATTCTGCATCAGGTTCCTGCTTCAATATCTGCTAACCTACAACAGCCAGTGTTGACTCAAATTCAGAACCAGCTTAGATTACCTCCAAAAAAGTCACTCACCCAAGAGCAATAATGACCCTTGCAAAATTTTACTAAGAATTTCACAAAAGAAGAGGTGTTTTCAAGCTCAAAGCTCAGAGTGTAGAATTGCTATGGGACAGTGCAGTTCTCCTAAAAATAGCTTCTGGACTGGCCCAATATCAGTGGTGTGCTGGTAACTATTTAGTCACTGGGTCTCTGGAGGGAAACACGCCCTTATTTGTAATTTCTGCTAATATCTGGGATATTAGCAAGCAGCTCCTGCACACCACCGCCCATTACCAAAGAATGTCTCCCTGGGCTTCTCCAGTGTATGTCCCAGTCTATCTCATGTCACTTGCATCATTCTGAATCATCACTACCAGCCATATCCCTGGGAAATTTTAAAGTATTTTTCCTCTTGAATACAGAGCCTCTCAGCTTTTTCACACTAAATGACAGTTTTAAAATACATCCACAAATTCTTTGATCCACCTCCCTCCCGTGTATAGATGAGGTTTGTATCCCCTCCCCTTGAAACTCAACCAACCTTATTCTCTCTCTTGTGACCCAGGCAAATGCAGCACAAATGGCTCCTTGTAACTTCCAGGACTAGCTGAAATAGGCCACACACTTCTGCCTCAGATTCTCTTGGGACACTCTTTTGAGGATATGCCAACCACTGTAAGAAGTTCTACTACCCAGATACTGTCATGCTACAAAGGCATGTGGGGGTGATCCATCTGTCATCCCCAGCTGAGCTCCCAGCCACAGCCACCATTAACCACCAGCCATGTGAGTAAGCCCTCTGAGACGTCCAGGCTGGTGAGACTTCACGTAATTGCAACCTCAGTCAACATCTGACTGCACACACAGGGGAGAGTCCAGCTCTGCCCAGCCAGGCCCTTTTCCACTTCTTGACATAAAAAGTATAAGCAAAACAGAATGTGTTTTAAGCTACTAAGTTTTGTCCTTCTTTCTAATTTACCCAAACTAGTAAGACAACAATTAGAGTTACTGAGAAGCAAGCATTTCTCCTCATACGTAATTGTAAGGTATTTTGTTAATGATGACAATTTAGACTAATATAGATGTGGGTGATATAATATCCCTTCTTGAGAAGACACAGAATAAAAAACAAGTCTACAGTATGGTGGGGAAAAGGTCAGCTGCATAGAGGATCAAGGTTCTAATTCTGAAACTGCTGCATTTTCACAGCACGACCTTAAATAATACCCCCTTTGACAAACTAGATATGTTCAGTATTTCTCACCAGTTATGTGGTCAGTTGAATCCTCTACCTTATCTGCATGGAGTGAGGGAGATAATAAAAACTACAGAAGAGCCTCGCCTGCTTTGCTGAGGCCAAGGTGCAGGAGGAAAGGAACAGGGAGGACAGTACAGAATTCGCTTTTTCGTGGCTGAAGAATCCTAGACCAGGTTAGGCAAGAAGTCCTTTCCAGTTTGCAAATTCCCTTTCTGCTTCATAGGTTTTCTGGTACAAGTTTCTTGACCTTGCTTTCCTGAATTTTGTGTAATGTCAGTAAAAATGTTTCAATCTTAATTTAAAGAGATACAGCCTTAATCCCAGCTTGTAGAATACCCAGATGGATGGAGACAGACAAGTCTCTGTGTCGCTTACGGAGAACCAAGTGCACATGGAATGCCATCCACAACAGGCAGGAAAACCAGCCTGACTGCCCTCAGACCTTCATCAATAATGGCATAAATTTAAACTGGAAACGGGCCAGGTCCTACTGTTACCACTTTAACCAAAGACCATAAACCAAAGTGTGAGGTGTGAGGTGTCACATACTTGTCTGGTAACACTGTGCCTGCAGGATGCTCAAGATAAGTGGCAGAAGCTTCATTACCATAAAATGACAATGCCAAATTAATTCTAATTATCCTGATCATTGAACATTTAAATGAAAATGAAGACATTAAAGGTAACTAATTACTAGGAAGGCCATTTCTGAGGATGAGTTATGAAAGATGTTAAACAAAGACGCTGTGAGACAATGGGTTTCAACTGCCCACGTCTTGTGTTTGTTTATTTGTATGGATCACATTGAATTTACACACCAGAAAATTGGAAGTGATTTGGTTTTTCAGAGAATGTGGAAAAGGCTCTGTGAAGAAGCCCAACCTCATTTGTGTTTCCTCAAATAAAAAGTCACAGTTAATTGTCGAAACTAGCAACTTTGTAAATTTTCAGACCTAAATATAAATTAGAGATGAATGTTATGAAAATTGTGAGAGTTATGTAGAAAACATATTTCTGAATAATTATCAGCTCCTTAAACATATTTCTTAATAATTTCACTGGACAGTAAAGTGATAGGCATTCTGGAATTATCATTTAATGAGATGGCAAGAAAATGTGTAGGAATAATATTCTTTTTAATAATCTTTTTTAGATGACTCTATGTAATTAGTAAACAAGATAGAAAATATATTTTACTTACCGGAAAACCCAAATTTGATAATATCTTTCATCCCTTTTAGTCTAGATGAGTAATATTCTTATTGGAATTTCCCCAACTTGTTCCTTGGAAGTAATTCAAGAAACACATTCTCACCTTCTAGAAAAAAAGAAAAAAAAAAAAGGCTCGACTAAGCAAAGGTTATTCTATTAAACAGCCGGGCAGTAATGTAAAAAGGTGTACTTGTGAAAGCTTGGTTTGCTTCAGTTCAAACGTATTTCCTACCTGCGACACAAGAGCCTTCACATTATAAAGATTCAAGCCCATGCAGAAACTTGTTAGTAAAATAAGTTAAAACAAAACAAAACAAAAAACAACTGTGCTGTATTGTGATACATCTCAGCATTACATTGCCATATTTAGATGAACAAAAAGTTAAGTATTGGAACTATTAATACAGACTATGTTTATATTAAATTACCTGTGTGCTAATTTGCTTAGGGATCACTTATCTTCAGTTTAATAAATTATTTTCTTAAAACCTCCACTAAGTTTGATGTCAGATTCTTCAGTTTGACAATATATACTCATCAATGCTTTTTATACATAGACTTTATATTTTTTATACAATCCCCTGCTGTAATTCTTGCCTTAGTTCCTGGTTACATATGAAACTGAACCTCATCTAATTATATTATTCGAAGTTAAAGAAACATTGAGGAACTTTCAAATATTGTTTATAATTCAATGGCTCTGATTTGTTCTTTCAGAGTCACTCCATTTTGCACTGGCCAATTTAAATATCGGCATCCCTTACTATGAGTTAAAACAAATGAAAACAACACTTTTGTAGGTTAAATGCTGTGAAACA
>NW_007728702.1:142746-185141 GCF_000696425.1 Galeopterus variegatus | reverse complement strand
ATTGGTAGGTACTGGAGCCTAAAAATAGAACTCACACAGAGGAACCTTGACCAATAAATGTAATATGAGATAAACCATATTCTAGGTATAACCTTTGAGCCCTTGAATAAGCTACACTTGAAGATTTACCCTTGAGCTGTTACTCATATAAGCCAATCCAGTGTCTGTTTTTGCTTAAGAAAGGCTAAGTTGGGTTTTCTTTCACTTGTAACAGAAAGCATCCAAACTGACTCATGGTCTGACACACTCCCTAATTGCTATTTGACCAGGACTTCTACTTACAAAGTTAGGAAATCAGATTCTCTTGGCCTCAGTTAATTTACCTGTGAATGTGGTCCCTAAATGGGCTGTAAACCGTAACACACATTTGTTAGTTGTTATTACCCACTTGCTGATATCTCTTATTTTTTTCTTTAAAATTGTGGAATAATAAATGCACTAGGATTGTAGTGAAATTTTAAATGGAAATATCATTGTAATTATCTTTTTCTTTTTCTTTTTTCTTTTTCTTGGTAGAATTCCAGGCTTAGGGTTATATCCCTTTTCTATCTTAGAAAACAAAATGGCCATTTATAGCTGTGTATTTTTCACTCATTACCTGAAAATGTGTCCAAAGGCTTGAAAGTATTGGGGAGATACATTAACTTTAGTAAGTAAATATCTGCTCCTTATGACAAAGGACCTTGGGGCTTTCATGATAGGCGCTATGTAAAAGTAAAAGTGGACTGGAATGAAAATAGCTTAGAGCTCTCTCAAAAAGCAAAGCTATTAACCCAAGGGTTCTGGTCCAATTCTAGCTCAGGCAAGTTTGCCATGCAGATTTACAACAGTGACATTTCACCCAAAAGCAGCAGGATGGGGGACAGCAGTCTTCTCTGCGGTGCTCCAGTGCCTTACTGCCTGTTGACACTTGCTGTGCTCCAACGTATGTAAGGCAGAGGCACAGTGTGTATTCATCAACACCCTGGACAGAACAGATGCAGGCTCTATGCAGGGGGCTGGTTCTATGGTGCCTGTGAACCTGAGCTCTAGAGACAAGTAAGCCGACACTGAAAGCCCACAGGCCGTCTCAGTGGGAATAAGGGATTCTGGTTCTGCGGTTTCAGATTGGTTCCATTTATCTTAAATTCTTAATAATGTGTGGAGCAAATAAAAGGTATAGGAAATGAGTTGGGTTTCATAACAAGCATGCTAGATAGTGTCAGGAGATTAAACAACTGGCTGATAGTTAGACATTTATAACCGATCACAGTCTCTTTCTTTTGCTTACAAAAAAAGAGATATTAAAAGAGATGCTAATGAAAGATACAGGAGCCAGAATAAAGAAAGACTGAATGAATACTCAGGGACACAGATTGAGAATGAGGAAAACTGTCGGTATGTTCCAAAAAAAAAAAAAAAGACTGAATCATAATTATAAGAAAAAGTCATTGAATCTTAACAATTTTTTTTCTTTTTTGATGACCTTAAGAGAGGTTGTGGCAGAGGGCAAGATAAACTCTAGATCGAAAGGGGTTATTTAAGGATTAAGTGACTGGTCCTTATATATAAAAATGACAATAAACTTGAATGATTTCAGGAAATCTCCCAGGAAGTTTAGAAATGCAGGGAAAAGAGACATGACAGCATAAACTTAAAATAAGTAACGATCAATTGGAAATGATTGTTGAGCATGTTCTAACGAGTAGGACACATTCCCAGAATTTGAATCCTAGGTAGTTTGAAAGACAATCCCGAGGGTCTGCACAGAGCATCTTCTGTTTTTCAGCAGCTCTAGATCTTCATGTTCTAACGAGTAGGACACATTCCCAGAATTTGAATCCTAGGTAGTTTGAAAGACAATCCTGAGGGTCTGCACAGAGCATCTTCTGTTTTTCAGCAGCTCTAGATCTTACTCACGGTTTCCAAGGTAACAGCTAACAGCTCCCTCCTCACGTTCAACCTCGTGGAAATATTGATAATGTCGATGACAGACCATTTTCTTGTCTACATAATAGCTAAACTATTGATTTTGTTTTAAACTACTACTCAACTTGACACAGTTTGTCTATTTTGAATGAACAGTTTTAATAAAAACTTTTATTAAGTTTTCAAATATGCAAATATTCGTTGCCTTAACAAACATTTTAGGAGAGACAGTTACTTTATAATTCTGACAGTAAAACTGAAAAAAAACACACACACGCACGCACACATTCTTGTTAGTAATTTGGAATATCTATTTAGAATTTTATGGTATATTTGATTTAAAAAAGGCATAATGCTATCAGCAATATCCGTGTAAGTGATAAAAAGCTGAATTTTCCTCTTATTTTCTAAAGCAAAGGTCTCAGATGTCTACAACATAAGAAAATTTATTTTTTGTCTGTTTTTAAAACAGTGAAATAAATTTTCTAAAACAGACCTAAAATAAAACTAATTTTTCTTTTAAAAATATTTCAGCTGAGAATTTTTCCATTTGGGACAGGGTGTATTTCAAACTTTTTATTTATAGAAGCTAGGAAATGCAAAAAAAAAAAAAAAAAATTGGGTGGTGTTTGTGCACTGCACAGAGGAATTTAGGTTAGGATATAAAATGAAAGAGAATAATGCGAGACTGGCCACAGATTTCCCAGTTCTCGAATGGGCCGATCAGCTTTACCGTGTTCCATTATTACAAGGCATAGCTCTTCTCCCCACTCCTCATCCTGAAGTGAGTATTTTTAATACCGAGGAAAGCTGGTGGGAGAACACAGATCACAGCCCCCCTCGGGGAGCCAGTCAACTGGCATGCCCTGAATAACAGCGGGTCACCCAAAACATCAACCCCACTGCAAAACAAAACTTTTAAAAACATACCCTTTCTCCCGTTTTGTGTTTTACTTTATTACAAATATTGGCAGGAAAACAATCTATTAACTCAATGCTACTCTAAAAAGATGGACTTAATAGACCATAACATTCTTCCAGGTAAATAATGCAAGGTTTTGTGTATCATGTTTTTATACAGCCTCAGGGCTCTCACAGATGATAGGGGACCCATTTGCTTTTCAACTTTGACTTTAAATTCCTTTGTTCATGTTATCTAAATTCAAAGGCTTGCGATTTAAAATTAATGAGCGGGTTAAAATTAGTCTTTCTGTGAGATCTTAAAGGTCCACTTGTTCACAGTCATGAAGAGACTAAACGAAGGCCAGACTACAATCTATTTTTCTTCCTGCAGCATGGTTGATGATTTAAACTCACTAAAAAATATTTCTTTTTTCCTTAAAGAACAAATAAAAGCCTTGTGCTCACTCTTGCTTCACATTTGAATATGACTCTTACACTGTTACTCTAAATGAAATTTGTCATGCATCCTTAAACAGATGGATTTTGAATTTCTGTTGTGGAAAAGTATTCATCCGGTGTCAGTACAGGCCAGGCTGGTATTTAGAAGGAGTCAAAAGGTTTCAACCCTTGGGAGACTAAGACATGGCTTGCCCTTGCTCTCCAGCACAGGGAAAGGAAAAATGCTTAACTCACGTGACTGCGCATAACCCCCACTAGGAACATCAACCTCTTCCTCCGTTCTCCAGCACGTGCATTCATTAAAAACTCATTTACCTTTATATTTAGAAGGAGTCAAAAGGTTTCAACCCTTGGGAGACTAAGACATGGCTTGCCCTTGCTCGCCAGCACAGGGAAAGGAAAAATGCTTAACTCACGTGACTGCGCATAACCCCCACTAGGAACATCAACCTCTTTCTCCGTTCTCCAGCACGTGCATTCATTAAAAACTCATTTACCTTTAACTGCAATCCATGCCCCTGTCATGTCTCACAAAGGGAAGGCCTAGAGCTCCTTGATAGAACAATTTAGGGACATGTGTCCAAACTTGGACTTGGTGATATAAACCTGTTATCTTTGCCCACTGAAAAAAACGAGAAAGCTAAGGCAAGAGATAGTTCAGTGACTAGCTTCAAGTGACAAGATGTATTACTTAGAGTTCAGTGTGTACCTTGTCATCCCCGAGTTTCTATTCCTGGTTTTTCCAAAGAAACAGATGAAGTTCAGAAAGAAAAAAAAAATGTTGTTTTTCTAGACTCTGGAGTGGCTTTTAGTAAACTTCATTTGTTATTACCTTCCTTAATAAAAAATCCATTTAAAAAGCTCCTAATAACTAAAAACATAAAAAAGGAAACCAGAGCCAAAAGCATTTAATTAGTCACCAAAATATGTGGCTATTAAATATTACCATCTTAATTTGGGGAAAAATAATCAAGGTTTTGCAATAGTTTCAGTAACTTAACTTCAAGATCAGATAAGAAATAGCAATGAAGAAAGAAAGTGAATTACAACCATGTAATTTCCCAGTCAGTGACCCGCATATGCCAGGAATTAGTGCTCGAAAACGAAGTAACAATCAGTGCCATTCATTAGAGAAAAATGCCCATAGACTTAAAAATTTCGGTAATCATTTATAGCACTTATGCGTAATAAAGTAATTAACATAGATAAAAGCATATATATTCCATGAAAATAATTTTATTTTATTTCTTGACCTTACGCTTCCTTTTTAAGAATGATAAGCTTCACTTTGACCTTTTACTGTATTATATTCTTCAAATAGCTCATCGACCTTCTCCTAAATAGAATTTTTTTATTCTTTTAAGAGACTGTATAATTAGTGATGCAAATTGTGAGCTTGAAACCAGAGAGACATGTTGCCTTTTTTCAAGTATCTATCCTTTGAAATGTTCAAAATAACATATTGACAAAGGTGTATGCTTTAGAGAGGCTGTAACAAAACATCTGTGATACGATTGTTGCCATGGTAACTGTTTTATTAAACATTAAAATTAATAAATTTGAAAACCATTTAGGCTGGCATGAAAAAAAAGAATTTTATAAATGTAATTGAGGTATAATAGGTAAATAATCTTAGAGCAGAGGGACCTCCTCCAGGTCGTTTTCAGAGATCTGAAAGATCTGCAAAAAAACGTCATGGTTGATATTTGGGGGATGGGAGATGAGAAAGTAAATTGTTTTAGACACCTGGGACATCTTTAAACAGTTATGTAGCTATTCATTTCTTCCCAAATTTTTAAGGCTGTTATTTCCAGACTATATGAAACCAGGATCTCACATAAGTTTTGTGGGTGCTGAGATCTTTTGTATTCTTTGCGCCCTGCCATCATAATAATGTCAATATTAAAAATTATTTTCTCAAACCTGAGACTGTCTTTTTTATTTTTCTTATTAGGCAAAATTTAAGAAATTTTTATGACCTCTAAAAATTTCATGTTACTCTGAATTGAGAATAATATTAAAACTTTTTATTTGACCCTGAAATTTTTTTATTTTTCCTTTTGATTTTAAAATAAATTAAAATATTTTCCTGGGCCCTTAAAAGTGTTGCAGGCCCCAGGCACTATGCCTTAAGTGCCCAACGGATAAGCCAGCCTCTCCTCTTTTCAGGTGTGATTCCTGTGTCAGCAATCTTATCCCACATGCTTGGATTCAACACTACCTATATACAGATGACCCACAAGTGTCTTTCTACAAGTCAGACTTCTCTTCTGGGCTTTCAATCTGCCTATCCAAAAGCCCAATACTTTCTGGACATCTCTTAAACGTCTCAATGGTAAATCACATTCAATCACACAAAAACCAAATGCATACATTGACCCAACAGAATACATTCCTCCTAGGATCCTCACCTCAGTTAATAGGCCATAATCCTCCTAATTTACCATAATGAACAAAATTACAGCAACCCTAAATTAGTCTCTGGCATTTAGACTAGGACAGAATTTCCTTCTCATTCATGTTTTCCAAATTGTCTACATTATTATCAGTTAATAAAAAGTTTATTAAAATGAACATATCTGAGAAAGCAAAAATACAAATTTCAGTCAATATCCAGAAAAATTGTTAAGGGATATCCAAGTCTTGTCTTATGGTAACACATTATTGATTCAAGAGGAAAAAAAAATGTTGAAAATCCCATATTTGTCATCCATTATTCCAAGATAACTCTGGTTTCAATTAAAATGAAGAATCTATCCATGGTTTCATATGCAGTGAAAACTATGATAAACTAAAGAAAAGGTGGAGATATTTACTAAAGTTTGTATTTATTGAAATATCATCACTATGTACTAAATGGTGTCCCCTCAAGATTTGTATGTTGAAGCCCTGAACCTCAATGTGACTATATTTGGAGATAGAGTGTTTAAGGAGATAACTCCAGTTAAATGAGGTCATAAGGGTGAGACCCTAATTTGAAAGGATTGATGTCCTTATAAGAAGAGATAGACCAGACATTCTACCTACGAAAGGTCATGTGAAGACACAGTGAGAAAGCGGTCCGTCGTCTGCAAGCTGGAAGGAGCCCTGCCAGATACCAACCATGAGGCACCTTGATCCTGGACTTCTGGCCTCCAGAACTGTAAGAAAATTCATTTCTGTTGTTTAGGGTACCTGTCTCTGGCCTTCTATTATAACAACTTGAATAGAGTTACTAATGAAATATTTTCTCTTACCTGAGATTGACTAATCATTGTGACAATCCTCATAGTCATCTCAGGGTGCACCTTCCCAATAATTTAGATTTACACTATTTTGTAATTCATTCAAGAAAATAAAAATAGTAACAAATATTTACTGATTCCTTCCTACGTTAAGCATTTTCACTTGATCCCCATAATCCTAAGAGTAAGATACTATTATTAACCCCATTTTACAAATGAGAAAACAAGAGTAACCAGAAGTTAGTTACTTGCGTGAGGTTGTGCAGGTACTACAATGAAATTACAGTAACTAAATCTAGAGAATCACATGGAATTCAACACGGAGAGGGTCTTCCTAGTACTTCTGAACAGCTCCCTCATTTTGCTCTTGGAAATATGGAATGGCAGGCCAAGGATTACTTGTGCAGGTACTACAATGAAATTACAGTAACTAAATCTAGAGAATCACATGGAATTCAACATGGAGAGGGTCTTCCTAGTACTTCTGAACAGCTCCCTCGTTTTGCTCTTGGAAATATGGAATGGCAGGCCAAGGATTACCAGTTGCAAGCAGGCCTGACTTCTGGATCCCAAGTGCTCCTCAGACTTCCTTCTGGATTTATCCCTGCACTCCCCTAGGAAGAAGACTGGTCGTACTCATGCCGGGAGAGGAATGGTAGCTTGTTCTGGTGAGCCTGGTAACAGCTCTGCTCTTACGCCGAAGAGAGGGTGTTATGTGGTGACAGAACCATCATACCCTCCCCACACTGTGACTCAATCCCACCCTGGCTTCATGGATGTGTCCTCTGTATACTTAGAGTCTAGAAAAGAGCTATCCAAGGCATCTTATGTCCAATCCTGGGAAGATCAAATACAAAGCTCTAGAAAGATGAAGCAGTCAGTACCACTGAAATTATGCACACACCTAAGATCACTTACTGTAGAATGTTGTAAATTTATCAGTATCAGATTTCCTTAAGTTAGGGAAATCTGGTAAGATTATTCACTAAAATCTCATTACTGTTTGGTGATTTTTAATAAAAAGAGCATCTCTTCTGAGTGTTAAATCAAAACAGGATCTTCCATATGTGTCAAAGTAGAAGAAATAGCATGCGGGGGGGGGGGTGATGAATTCACATGATCATGTTGGATATTTTCAAACATAAACTCATGTATCAAATAATCACTGCAGATCACTGAAGCTATGATAACAGACCTAAGTTTCCATATTGATATTTTTACAAACAGCTTTGAAGAAGTCCTCCTGCACATTTTAATGAAGTATGTGCAGGAGTTGTAGGCATCTGAACAAAAACCCCACATTCTGCTACCCTGCCATGCACTGTTCATTTTTAATAAAACTCTCCATATGACAACGGGCAAGGTTAACTGGGTAGTTTCCTTTTTATAGGCCAATCAACACCAGGGTGAATATGAAGACGGTTTCCTTTCATCTTTAGCACTGATGGAACAAGTCAGCAAAAGCTTCCACCCCAGTCCTGTTAGGTGTTCTGAGATCAAAAGCTCTAAGTAAACAAATATCAGATATTCACACAGAGTATGTTATTTGCCACTTCACTGAGACTAGCCATCACTAGCATTTCACGCTCCTGCTTTAAAATTCTGTTGCTCATTTTCCCTAAAAAAAAAAAAAAAACCCAAACTCCTATAATTCCTTTCCCTACATGTGGCTGAAATGTCTAATAGCTATGGAAAGAAATGTTCAAAGCCCTCACCATAATGAAGAACATGTGACTAATTATCATTACTTTTAATTTATGGCTAAGGGTCTCTGTCTACAAAACAACCAAAAACTAATTTGAAAATGAAAAAAGGTGAATCGTTGATGTGGTTATTATTAGAGACAATTAACCATTAACATGTCTTGATTAAATGCAGTGGTTCTTTTTTTTTTTTTTCTATCCTATTTTGTTTACATTGCATCCAATAGAAGACTCAAACCCACATTAAGGTGGTAAAACTGGTCAGACAAATGTTTCCCCACCCAAGTTTCCAGAAGTGCCTGCCCAGCTCTTGGCCAGAGCAGATTGACAGCTGTACTTGGCATGCAGCCTGGCCAACCCATTGGGGTCACTCCAGAGCTGGATCCTGCCAAACCGCTCTGAGGAGTATTGCTTCCTGGGGAGCCATCATTAGTCAAATAAAGATTGCCCCAAAATATTCAAAAGCTCATTGACATCACGGCCCAGATGGGCAACCAACCACCGAATCAACCATTCTGAGGGTGTGGCTGAGATCATGCCCCAACTAAGCATTTTTCCACTGCAGTGGGGGCGGGAAAGGCTAGTGTGATGAAACAGAATGAGAGAGGAAGAAAAAGAGAGAAGAACATATTGATTACAATCTGCTGTTCAGTTATAGTCATAGACAAACATACATTTAGGTTAGAAATACATTATATTCAATGAAATTAAATTTGCCAGCAGTAATTGAATACTAATTTTATCTAGTAATTAGCCTAAATGAAATATTTTTTTAGTAATTCAATGAGTTCCTTTTGTTTGACCTTGGTCCCCAAAATCTTTTTTGGTCATTTATTTGTTTATTGAACAACTACTTTGTGCCAAGCTTTATTCTATACACTGGGGTTTCAGAGAAGAAGAAACATGTTATCATTATGAAGTTTTCATTTAACTAGCGAAGACATGCAATAAAGAAACACATTCATGTTATTTCAGGTGATAAATGCTTTGAAGAAAAGTATAAAGCGGGTTAAAAGAATAGTTAGCAGTCCAGCCCAGCATGGAGGCCAGCACTATTTAGGATAGGGTGATGAAAAAAGGCCTTTTTGATACAATGATTTTTTTAGCAGAGATATGAATGAAAGGGAGACAAAGAAATTCTGATATCTGAAGGAAAATAATTTCTTCCAGAGAAAATAGTAACTTCAAAGACCAATCACTTCGTATGTAATAGAAATGACGTATTTTTAAGAGGAGCTGGAGAGAAAGTCAAATTTGGGGGCAAATATAATTAAAAGTATAGGAACCCCCGTCCCTGCCACCCCAGAGATAGAAAATATATACACAGCTGGGGTGAAGACAGAATGAAAAGGATTTTATTAAAGTTTAGATATAATACAAATATTCATAAAGAGCGAAGTGCTGCCAACTTGAGAATGAAATCTAAATTCGGAATAATGTATAATTTAAAATGGGAACAGAAATCAAATTAATTTCAATAGAAACCAATCAGGAATGTAAATAACAATGAAGGGAGTGATTCATAAAGTTTATTCAGTCTTCATAACAACTCTGTGAGGTCAACGTTTACTATTGTATTCTCATTTAAGAAAATATAGAAATGAGATCAGGGAAAAAAAATTACTCAGGTGTGTTCGATTAGAGACCATGCAGATTCTTTGCTAGTCATCCATTGGAGAATGCATGTGTCTGGCCTCAGTGACTTGCAATCTAATGGAATCCACCAGAAGTGACTTCCTCAGACTTCCAGTACTAGTCATAAGCAGTGTTTCATCTGCTGTCTTAAGACATCCTCAGTGCGAGTCCTCAGCTGATATATAAGAAGTGCCATTATCCTGAGACTGACATGCTGGAGATGCCACATGCAGACGCTGTGGTTCCCAGTCCCAGAGGAGTCCAGCCTCCTAGCATCCCTGTCAAGGGCCAGACACATGAGTAAAGCTGCCTTAGATGCTCCAGACAAGCCTGTCTACCAGCTGTCCATTTCTGAGTGGCCTCCACGAATGTGCATATAACAGAAGAGTCACCCAGCTGAGTCCTGCCAATTCCTGACCCACAAATTGAGAATATGATAAAATATTTGTTGTTGAAGCCATTGTGTGTAGTTTGTTAAATAGCAGTGGAAAATGGTTTACCACTTGATGAGTGGATTCAAACTCTAAGTGTTGGCCCCTTTTCCTGCCTTCAAGATAAGAGGGTAAACACGTAGCACTGTGGTTAACAAGGCTCTGAGAATCCCTTCAGATGAGTTTATCACAAATCAAGAAAATAATCCTAGGAGAAAGAAACCATGAAATTAGAATGTCTAAATAGCAATATAGTATGTCTATGCAGACTTGGAAAGTGAACTACTAGGCCATAGAACAGAGAACTGGAGAGAAAGCAAATCACCAGTGTTTATACAACACTACCCGTGGGAGACAGATATTCCAGTCTTAAGGAGTGATCTTAAGGAACAGTTTCTAAATACCAGGGTGAGTCACAAATTGGACCTTTAAAGAAGATACATTTCACTAACAGCTCTGAAATACTTAGGTTGGTTTTCAAAGCCAACTGACCCCAGGATGTGGGTGGAAGGTTTAAATCCTACTAAACGACTCATCAGAATTCCTTGAATATGATTTTTGTGGATTAGCCTGATTGGAGCCAAGTAAACTGAAAGATATTCTTAAGAAATTAAATTAAATAAGGATACTAAAATTCATAAAATAAAAGACAGAATTCCAGAGAAACACAAGGTTAACCATGCAGGAATATAACTACACTAGATCGTAGAGCCAAATTATTTGGCAAATAATTTATTTAACAACGAATAAGTAATTTTTTAATTTAAATAACTTATTTCACTAAAAAGGTCAAAAAGAGATTCGATGTTTATTTATTTATTATTTTTTTCCTTTTTGTCTTTTTTCATGACCGGCAACGGATCGCAACCCTCAGTGTCGCGGCCGTACCGGACCGGGACTGGCCACGGGATCGCAACCCTCGGTGTTGCTCCCGCCCCTCGCTCAGCCAGTGAGCTGCAGGTCTGCATGTGGGATCCGAACCCTAGCTTTTTTCATGACCGGCAACGGATCGCAACCCTCAGTGTCGCGTCCGTACCGGACCGGGACTGGCCACGGGATCTCAACCCTCGGTGTTGCTCCCGCCCCTTGCTCAGCCAGTGAGCTGCAGGTCTGCATGTGGGATCCGAACCCTAGGCGGGAGCGCCACCGCACTTCCCAAGCGGCACACTGTAGCAGTGCGCCACCGGGCCGGCCCCGAGATTCGATGTTTGAGGGGTTGAAAAGTCTGGTTTAGTTGTTTGCTTTTGTTTTTGTTTTTTAATTGGGTTCCTATGGCAGACATAAAATCGCTGGAGGACTAGCTCATAATTTCGGAAGCTCAGGTCAAAGGAGAATCATGAATAGGTTTGACACACTTAAGAGCTATAAGGTAAGAACTAGCCTAGTAGGAAATGTAGTGCTCACTCTTAATAAACAAAAAAGTCAGAAGTGCAGCTAGACTTCAAGAAGTCATCCATGATTCTGTAATGCTACATTGCTTCTGCACCACGGCCAGAGCCCAGAAGCAGTTCCCCGAGGCCCTGGGCAAGGGTCAGCCTCCAGCCTCCCACTAGAATTCACCTGGATGAATGGCTCCTTCACATTCCAGCAGTCCAAATACCAAAGGAGATTTTCAGGAGGCAAGCTATGCAGGTAATTGAGAGCGCCGCCCATTTCATATCATCCCACCCTGTTTTGGACCACACCCTTGGCAAGGCAAGACAAGGCAGACTTACCAGGCAATGTGAATGCAACGTGCAGTGTCCGGCCGGGACACATGTCAGTGGACTCAGCCAACAAATGGCCAAATTCTATTTTCATATGTATTTTATTTTCACTGAATAATACTGAGATACAGTCTATAGAGCCACTTATTTGGTGTAATTTCCTGCCACCGAAAATTTTCTTCAACAACCAGATAGAAGTATTACAATCAAGAATTCTTTGAGTTAGTGCTCCATTGTGTAACAGCTAATATAGTTACTCCTATTTGACATTGTTATTTGAATCTTTGAAGCAAACAAAATAGAAAAAGGATGAGCATCTGAGCACATAAAATATGGGATGATAATCAGGTCTTTGCTATTAGTTAGCTTTTGCTGTGCAATAGTTTACTCCAAAACATAATGGTTTAAAGCAACAATTTATTTGTGTCTTGATTCTGTACATCGGCACCTGTGGGTCCAGCTCAGCTGGGTAGTTCTTCTGCTGGTTTTGATGGGGCTCACTCATGTGCATAGATGCTGGTCCTCTAGGCAGCTCTGCTTCTGAGGATCGCCTGGTTGGCTGGGGAGACATGTGACTGGGCTCCATGGTCTCTTGTCCTCAGCAAGATACCTGGCCTTGTTCTCATGCTGACTGCAAGTTCCAGGAGCAGCAGAGAGCAAGCCCCAGTGTGCAAGTACATTGCCTGCTCATGTCATGTCTTGTATTGTCCCAGTGGCCACAGCAATTACATATCCAAGCCCAGAGTCAATGTGGGAGAGGCCTACCTAAGGGCATGGACATTGTGGGCCATCCCTGCCACAGTCTACCACACCTGAGTTCCTTCACTTCTTTCTACTTGGGCTTAGGTGTGCCCAAGTGTTTAAGGTCAGCTGACCTGTATTTATTAACCTAATTGTAGTAAAGTACTTAAGGAATTTTTTAAATTATATTTTTGAGGAGACATAATATATCAAGATATTTTGACCCCTTATCTTTTATCAATTTTCCTTTATTTCTTTTCATTAGTTTTCCAAATTACTATAGTCTGACGTAACAACCATGATGAATGGGATGGGTTTTGGTGGAGTCTAGGGGGGTTAAGTCTGTGAATAATCTGATCACTGTTGAGAGACTATTAATCTAGATAGAAGATGGAATAGGAGTTTAAAAAAACTGGGGGCCGGCCCGGTGGCGCACTGCTACAGTGCGCCGCTTGAGAGCGCGGCGGTGCTCCCGCCAAGGGTTCGGATCCTACATACAGACCGGTTCCTGCTCACTGGCTGAGCGAGGTGTGGGTGCAACACCAAGGGTTGCGATCCCGTTGCCAGTCCCGGTCCGGTGCGGGCACGACACTGAGGGTTGCGATCCATTGCCGGACACGAAAAAAGACAAAAAATATATATATATATATTTTTCAAAAAATTCTTTCAATTCCACAAACCTTTTCCCTCGCCCACCTACAGACATTGCAACAAGGTCAGTGTGGCAAGGAAACTCCATTAGGAAGAAAAATATTCTTCTTGACACTTATGGGCTTATTTTTTAAGAAGAAATTAGAAAACTTTCCAAATATGTACAAATCCATTAAAAGAAATGGCGTGCCGCAGGCAGGACGTGCTTTTATATAGCATTGCCCTGTCGTTGCTTTCTGGCTCTCACCACGTAAACCTTCTTTCCAATTAGACTGAGCACGACAAAAATCAGAGAACACATAAACATCCTAAACACATACTGAATATGCCACTTCAGATTTGCCACCAGCCTGTTCCAATATATCTATCAGCTACTCCAAAGCAGTAAGCCATGCTGAGCTGCAGAGACACTTAATAATGTTCCACTCAAACACCAAGTGCTTTAAAAACATTGTGCACCTCTAATGCAGTAGATAAACATTTTATCTTTCTGCTTTTGGTGGCATATAATTTTCAGCCTTTGATCTATATAATTTAAGGTGTGTCAAGACAGATTTTGGCAGAGCAGGCTAGTGAAAAGAAAGGGTTAGCACTTCAGTTCCTGGAGATGCTCATCCCAGACACAGGCTTTGGCAAGAGCAGGGATTGTACAGCCAGTTTGACTACAGGAAATAAAAGAGGTGCTATTTAAGGGAAAGAACTCGGGTTAGAATAGAATTGCTGCTGTAAAAGATGTTCAACTCACATTGCCATATGGCTTTTTTGGAATGCTTCCCACGTATATTAGCTATATTCTTGGCACTTAGAGCTGCATTGGGATCTGTGACATGCTTTGCTGCTTTGAGGCTTTTCGAAGTTAATGTCATGCTGCCACACCTTCACAGTAAAAATCATTGCTGATTTCAATAATAATATCTGGATAAATGGCTCAAATATTGCATCTTGTGTCTTATAGTATGCATGTCTAAATACACAATCTAATACAGTTAAATATTACTCTATAATTTGAGATAAATACATTTCACTGATTTACATGGACTGAGGGAAAAAGGTTTATTTTTTATTTGGGAAATTTACATAAAATAAATACAAAATATATGAAATGTCAGTAAATTTTTAAAAATACTACTATAACATAAATTGCTTTATACAACTATGTAAGAATAATTCTCAAGTGAATTAAATACCATACTACATACCAAAAGCCTCCAAAAGCAATATGCATTCATTCATTCCTTTGTTCATTTATTTACTCAAAAAATATTTACCGAGCATAAGCCATTTGCTAGACACTGTATTGAGTTTGGAGAATAGTCTTAGTCCTTTTGGGCTGCTATAACAAAATGCTATAAACTATGTGGCTTATAAACGAGAAAATTATTGCTCACGATACTGGATGCTGGGAAGTCCAAGATCAAGGTACCAGCAGATCTGTGTCTCATGAGGACCTGCTTCCTCAATGTAACCTCACATGGTGGCAGGGGAGAACTCTGGTCTCTTTAGCCCCTTATAAGAGCACTAACCTCATTCATGAGCACTCCACCTTTATGACCTAATCACTTCCCAAAGGCCCCACCTCCTAATAACCTCAAATTGGGGATTAGGTTTTAATATATGAATTTTAGGGGGACACAAATATTCAGACCATAGCAGGGATTCATGTACAATTTTAATAAAACAATTAAATTTGACTCTTTTCTTTGTTTGATTTTGTTATTGCTACACCTCTTTGTCCATGTGGAATTCTGTAACAGACTATTATAGACTGAGTGGCATATGGACAGCAGAAATTTAATTATCACCATTCTGGAGGCTGGAAGGTCCAAGAACAAGGTGCAGGCTGATGTGGTATCTGGCAGGGGCCTGCTTTCTGGTTCATAGACAGCCATCTTCTCCCTGAGTCCTCACATGGTGAAAGGAAGGGGTGAGAGTGTACTCAGGGGTCTCTTTCATAAGGGCACTAACCTCACTCATGAGGACCTAATCACCTACCAAAGGCCCCACCTCCTAATACCATCACCTTGGAAATTAGGTTTCAACATTTGGGGTGATGGGCAGGCACAAATGTTCAATCTATAGCACCCCATTTCATACAGCATCAGATGTATAAATTTTGTTAGGAAATATTATATGGAGATATTAAAAATATAACTCAGAGAATGGATTTTTAAGAGAGATCTGGATTTAAATTCTCACCTTCTCAGTCAGTATTTGCATGGCATGAAGAAGGTAATTAACCTCTCAGAACTTTAACATAACCACCTATAATGTGGGGATACTCCATAACAGTACTCTACAATGTGTGTGGTTTATAACTATGGATTGGCATGAAGAAGGTAATTAACCTCTCAGAACTTTAACATAACCACCTATAATGTGGGGATATTCCATAACAGTACTCTACAATGTGTGTGGTTTATAACTATGGAGGTATTTTTATTTTAACTCATTTTCTAATTAATAAAAAAATAGAATTACAACAACTTTTATAAATAAATTTATTTTGTGAATAGTGCACATGGGGCATGTTTAAAAGGTACAAGAGCATAGGAAAAATATCAGTTCTCCCTCCCATGGCTGCTATTCTCCAGCACCTGGTTTTCCTCCATATGGACAATGATTTTCTTGAGCACGTCTCCAGATATAACCACAAAATTTATACACATATGTCTATGTGTGAGTGTGTGTATGTATACACATACATTTTCCACACACAAATGCCAGTGTGCTCTCTAAAATTATACCCAGTGTATAACTCCATATGGATCCGTGAGAACTGGCTTGTTCTTTTTAAGGGATAGCTAATATTTCGTTGAACAGATGTCTCATAATTATTATCTAACTGCCTATTTATTGGCATAGATGTTATATAAGATGGTACTTAGAAAAGTTTGTGGAAAAATAGAATTAAAAGGTAATTTGAATCTTTCCTTAAACTTCTTTGATGTACTCTCATATTTCTATTTTTTTAGCAACACAGATAAGGCTGAAGTCACTCTTCTTGCTCTCCTATCTGATTTCCCACTTGTGGAAATACATCTGTTGATTCTATACTAAATAGTAGACTCTGTCGGTAAAATATATACATTTGAAATTTCCATGGATATTGTCCAACAGTCCTGAATAAACATTATGAAAATTTACACTCAAGTGTAAGGGTCTGTTTTTCCACAACCTTAGAACAGAGTGTATCACTAAAAGCTTCACTTTTTGCCAGTCTAATAGATAAATTACTGTTGCTTTAATTTTCTCATTTCTCTTGGAATGAATAAGCTTGAGCATCCTTTCATGTATTTAAAAGACCTTGCTGGAAACTTTTTGTTCATATCCTTTGTCCATAAATTGTTTCACTTTTACTAGATTCTTAGAATCTCTTTAAGAATATTAGCCATTTTTTAATACATGTCTCAATTTTTCCCAATTTTGTCTTCCGTTTTTTTTTTTTTTTCACTATGGAAAATTTAAATTTTTTTATGTAGTCAAATATATCAGTTTTTTCCTTTTTTTGATTTTTGTGTTTTGTAGTATACTCAAGATTATTTTCCTCACTTTGTGATCACTAAAAACAAAACAAACAAAAATAACTCTTATATTTTCCTTTGGTACTTTTGTTTACATTGATACTTTGATGTTTGGGAACGTATTAGATAAAAGGTATGAGGTAAAATTTAAGCTTTGTTTTATTTTTCTATGGTGTATATGGTATTTTCTTTACCATTTGTTGAAAAATTATCTTTCTACTTTTTGAAATACCACATTAAACTTTTAATAAATAATTCTATGTATTCAAATACATGTCTAAATTCTATATATGAATCTCTTCATTTTTCATGTATTCATGCACTTGAAACTTATTGTTTTATTTATTATAGCCTTAAAAGATGCAGTAATATCTAATAAGGTTATTTTACTCATAATCCTCTCTGTTTTCCACAATGTTTTTGGATTGGCCATCCTGATTTCTTTTTCTCTTCTAAATGAAAATTTTTTTTATCGAAAACAAAAATATATAAACCGTTTGCATTTTCTACAAACGCAATTATGTATTTTGCGAACAAGGACAATTTTACTTCTTATTTCCTAAACCTTACACTTTTTTTTTCATGTCTTATTTTCCTAGCTATCACATTTTCATACCAAACATAAGAGAAGATAGCAGACATTCTCCCTTTTCTTGAACTCAAAAGTTTCACTGTTTCACCATTAAGTATGATGTTTGCTGTAGATGATTTTTTAGGTATTATTTATCTACAGAATAGATATTATTTTCTACTATTTGTTAAAGAACTTTTCAAAAAATCATAAATGGATAGTAAATTTTATTAGTTTTTTCTGCATGTACTAATAAGTGCATAATTTCTACCTTTAGTATATTAATGTGGTGAAGTACATTGATTAAATTTTTACTCTTACATCTACATTGCATCCCTGGGTTAAATAAAATTTGAATAGGTGCATAAACCTTTTTATGACATATGGCTGATTTCATTTACTACTTTTTGCTTTATATTTTTGTATACATTGTGTTGCAAGTATTGATTATAATTTTTCTTCTTCTATTGTCTTGTTAAGAGTTGGAACAAGGTTATGTCAGGCCTCAGTATTTGTTAGTGTGTATTTAAAATTGAAATCATATATATATTTAAAATATATAAGTACCAGATATATGATCTTTGGTGTCAGTATTCACATTAATCATGCATGGATAAATTTTTTTTTTCACTAAAGACTTGACACTGACTCAATTTTTTGAATTGGCACTAGTCTGTTCAGTTTTCCAATATGTCTTGAATAAGATATATTTAGGAATTGATCAGTTTAATCTAACTTTTCAAGATTATTGGCATAAGGTTTTTGTAAAGTGCTCTATTTTCTTCTTAGAGTGTACAATGTTTAGGAGCCAATTTTTTACTTCCAAATCAAATCTCTCTCTCTCTCTCTTTCTCTCTCTCTTTCTCTTCTCTCCCTTTCTCTCTCTCTGTTCTAACTCACCTGCCTTTTGCTAATTTTATCAATCTTTCCAAAGAACTAACTTTTTGTTTTATTGATTCTTTCCCTTTTGTTTCAATATTATGAAATTTTGTTCTATTATTTCTTCTTCTGTAGTCTTTTGTTTTATTTTGCTCTTATAATTTCTTAAAATGGATGTTATAATGCACTTTTTATGGGCTAACTTGATTTGGCTGAAAGACAATCTCCGGAATTCTCTTTATTGAAAGATTCCAGTAAGGATGGAGATTCCCCAAGAAAGATCCAGTAGTCATTCTGTAGTATAAACTCCCCTTCTCCTGGTTATTCATTCAAACTCTAATCTAGGTGCTCCTGTAAAAGGATTTGCAGATAAGATTGAAGTCCCAAATCAGTTGATTTTAAGTTGATCACGTGAAATATTATTCTACCTGGGCCTGAATTAATTAGGTAGAAATTCTTTGAAAAGAGAGACTAAATCCTTTTTGAAGATCAAAGGGTAAGTAGCAGCTGGTCTGCAACAACTCCTTCTTCGCCTTGGGTTGTCCCTTTGTGATACCCGACCTGTGGATTGTCACCTTTGGCTCGTGCTCCCTGGGATTCCTGTCTGCTCATGATATTGTCTTCTTTTACCGGTCCTGCTTTTCAGGGTGAATAATACAGTCTCAAGAATATTGTCACAAATTGTGTGGGAATTACTATTGATTTTACTATCAGAGTTAATTTATCTACACATTTACCCCAAATTTTTGTTTTTGTTTCTTTTTGTTTTTTTGGTGGTTGGCAGGTATGGGGATCAGAACCTTTGACATTGCTGTTAGCAGCATCATGCTCTAACTGGCCATCCCTACCCCAATATTTGTTTGTTGTTCTTCCATCTCAGACCATTCATCAGGGTTAACTTCCTTCTGCTTGAAGTTCATAATTTGAAATTACTTGCAATATGGACCTGCTTATAGCAAATTCTTTCAGTGTTTTCCTGCTGAAATATCTACTTTGTTCTAAAGCTTCAAAGATATTTCCAGTTTATGTAGAATTCTAGGTTCACAGTTATTGTATTTCAGTTCATGAACATATCACTCCACTCCCTTTCAGCTTTCATTGCTGCTGCTGAGAAATCAATTACTGATTGAAATGTTTCTTATTTCAGGTTCATTTTTTATAATTTTTTCCCTGTTACATTAACATTTTTCAGTTAATTTTGGTGTTCTCCAGTTTCACCATGCCAGAATTTCTTTGCATTTATATTACTTGGAATTTGTTGAAATTCTTGAAATGAGTATCTGTGTCTTTCATTAGTTCTGGAAAATTCTCAGCCATTACTTCTTCAAATATCTCAATCCATATTCACTTCTTTTCTCTCAAGGACTCCAATTCAATGTACAGAACTGTTCATCCTGTCCTCCATGTCTTTTAATTTCTCTGCTGTATTCTATATAATTGATTCTGTCCTCTTCTAACTCACTAATTGTGTCTTCATCTATTGCTAATGTACTGTTGATTTTATACATTGACCTTTTTGTTTTGGTCATTTGGATTTCATTTGTATCATTTCCTTTGATCTGTTTCAAATATTTTATATCATCTGATAAATACTTCTCTGTTTCCTTACATGCGCTTATTCTTTCTCCTAAAAATATAGTAAATACAGTATTTTCTAGACTGAGTCTGATAATTCCAGTATCTGTAGACTTCGTAGGTGGTTTTTGTTAATTCCCATTCTCAGAGAACTTTCCACCTGTTCTTGGTTGACTTACTGCACATCATGTTGGAAAACTGATTTGAGTGACTTGAATTCTTTGATGAAATTGCCTTATTTCAGAAATGAGTGGACGTTGCTTCTGTTACATACATGTTGAAGATATTACCAACCTAAGACTACTTTCTACAAAATTCACAGTTCAAGGGTCTTTGAGCTTTCCAAGGCAATGTGCATCTGCGTTGCAAATCCCTAGTTTAGGTTTAATTCACACTTACCTAAAGGGAGATCCTTAAATTTTCCGCTTAATTTAGGTAAGGTCTTCTATTATATTCTACAGTTTCTGAGGGCTTTTGGTTTTAATTTGTCTCTCTGGTATGATAAGTCACTCAAAATAAAAATTCAGATTTTTCTGAGTAGGAGACTAATCCCATGGCAATACCAGTTTCTATGTTCAGCTTTCCTTTAGTTTTGACCTAGTAATCTCTTCATACCTTTCCATCCTAAACTCTTCTATTCTTCCCCTGCCATACACAAAAACTTCCAAACATTTAGGTAAATCATGTAGAGGTGGTGTGTAGAGGGAAGAGGGATAGAATTTGCACCACTCACGTCTGTGCTGTAACCAAGTGTATTAGTCCATTTTCCGTTGCTTAAAACAGAATACCTGTAACTGGGTAATTTTTAGAGAAATTCATTTCTTGCAGTTTTGGCAGCTAGGAACTCCAAAGTCAAGGGGTGCATCTGTTGAGGAACTTCTTGGTACGAACTCTCTGAAGGGTCCCCAGGCAGTGCAGGGAATCCCATGATGAAGGCTGAGCAGGAATGCACACTAATGTGCTCACTTGCTTTCCTTAGAAAGACAACAGTGCCCCTCCCATGATAACCCACTCATCCATTAACCCATTAACCCATGGATCCATGAATGGATTAATCCATTCATGATGACATAGTCCTCACGATTCAATGACCTCCCCAAGGCCCCACCTCTCAACATTGCCACATTGGGGATCAAGTTTCCACATGAGTTTGGAAGGGACAAACATTCAGACCATAGCACCAAACCAGCCCAAAATGCCCAGTTATATGTGTCAAAGACAGAAAGAGAACATATAAAATAAAAATGTTTGATTTAATAGGGCAATAAAAATATACTTGTATTTTATTCCTCTGAAATTTTCTTAGTTTGTGTTATAAAATTGTCTGTATAGTTTTAGTTTGGACTTGGGTATCTTTCTTATGTTTTATTATAATTCCTTCATTTTTGTTCCACCATTATCATACCTCTGAAGTTTTACTATAACTAGCAGAGAAAGGAAATATATGTTTTTTCATGCACATATCTCTTTTATCTTCCCTTAAATGGATGAAACAAACACATAAGATAGGAATGTCTTTCTTACATCCATTATATTAAAACACCATAGAAAAAGGGATCATGTTTATTTTCTTCACTACTCTATCCTCTATGAGTGTCTGGCACACAGTTAATATTCTCAATACATAATTTTTGAGTCAGCTTGAGAGAGAAAGCAGGGAATAGGGACAATTAATATCTGTGCAATAAGAGAAAACTAGATACTAGCAGCAGAAGAGGAAAGTTTTGTGTGGACTTTATTTCAGATCCTGTTACGGAATCTTGACTGTATATTCCATCCACTTAGTAACTGTATGTATCTTCTTAAACAAAATTCTCAGAAATCCATGTTTTTAAAAAATCCCTGATAATTTATTGGCTATATAAAAATAATGTTGATAATCACCATTTCATTTTGAAATTTGTACATTTCCTATGTTAGGCCTTATGCATATTACTTTATATTCTCCTATTTACTCTTCACTAGAACAACGTGGTGCAGGATTTATCTTTTCCATTTTATAGATAAAGAAACTGAGGATCAGAAACACTTGCTCTATAGTAACCAGCTGCAAGCCAGGATTGGATCTCAGGATTTGTGTCTAAAATGCAACTCAGAATGTGAGAGTCAGACATTACAATAAGGATATTTGTTTATAAAAAAACATTACATTGTCAGGTATATCCATATTTTTAGCTGCTTCTAAGCTTCGCTGATGTGGTTTGAGCAGGCTGCCACAAGAAATAAAATTGTTTTTTTTAGTAATTTACCAATGTCTTTATATGTTAAAATTCTCTTGTTATCAATTTATATATTTAAAAAAAGAAAAAAGAAAAAAAAAATCTCTAGCCCTGGCAATGGCTCTCATCCACTGTCAGTTGTGAATCTGTGTGCCTAAGAAATGCTTTAATGAGGCATCGTGAACTACTTATCTTAGATAATCTTGCTGAGGACATTTATGTTTTTTCATCATTTTGGCAAAAGTCTTTCAAGTATGTACAGTCAGGAATTTATCTCAGAGTTACGTTTTTTTTCCCATGAAAGGTAATTTTGTCTATGTTTCAAAATTAACTCTTAGAGCTCCTAAGTGACTGTGAACACAGGTATGTGTCTATGCACCTACTGGGCACTGGCCATGTGTGCTAGGAAACAAGGCTGTCAGAACTGTACTCCTGGGCTGTTTTGCTTTCTTATGTTTAAATTGGCAAATTTAATGTTGCTTTACTTTTTTAACTGATTGCCTAGGATTTTATATTAAGCAAAAAGTAATTTCTTTGGAAATACGTATTCAAAAATATGTAGAGAATGATATCATGTAGAAAGAATTTGCAAAGGGCAAAAAGCAACTTCAGCAGTTAATGTTTAGCTTTTTTGAATTGTATTTTCCATGAAAATGGCTTTCCTCTTATGACTAATTATGATTCCAGTTAAAAAATGTATTACTAAATGGGCTTTTGCATATTTTAGCCTAATCTTTTTAAAGAATCAAATGATTTCCTGTTCAAAAATATTTTGGAAAAATATTTAAATTTAGATGTAACAAAATTAGAAAACAAAAATTCTATGTTATTGGTATAGTTTAGAGTTCTCTGCTAATATATTCAAAAAACAATGATTCTGCTTTAAATGGTTTCTCATAATTCTCAATTATAAAGTACTTTCATGGGAAGTCACATGAGTTATTTTCATTTACTGGGGTAGCACTTAATTCACTAAATAATCCTCAGGTGGCCTAAAAGGGCTAATGCAGCTACCAAAGTGACTTACCCAGAATTAAAGAGCAAGCAATACAGAAGGTGCACCGACCTTATTGATCAAAATTGGTTCCAAATAGATATGTTATTGTTTAAACATATTTGCATCAGTAAGAAATGACAAGCTTCTCTATTAAATCAATATTATGCTAACATAAACATAAAGTACATTAGGAAATTTATAAAATTAAATTAGTGTTAACATTTAAAATTTTTCAAACTCTGTTTTTTTCTTCATTATTATTGAAAAAAGTTTTGCTTTTTTGTTTTTATTCTGTGTGTGTATGTGGCAAAACTTATAAACCACCATGAGGATTATTCTAAAGCATTTCGATATTATATGAAATCATTAAAATTTGATACTCTTCCTTTTTACAGATGACAGTTCTGAAGTGTTCATTTCATGACATGCCATAATACAGACTACAACTTAACTTGTCAACCATAATAATTGGGGTTAGTGTATTAAATTTACAAGCAAATACTACACAGACTATCAAAATTTTGAACTACAGGTAAGTCAGTATCTACCATAAGGAAACCAGATGTAATTTATGTCACACACAATGTATATACACAGTCAAAGAATCAGCAGATACTTGAAGAGATGAAGAGACTTTGGTCTTCCTTAGGTTTTCACTCAGTATAGGAATTTTTTCAATGATACCAGTGATACCTGGCTTCTGGTTCATTACATAGTCTGAATAAAGAAAAATTCAAAACTTTTTTTTATTCATGTAGTTTATTATTAGACAGACCTATTTTTATGATTCCCTTTTGTGTTATATCACAGAAATAATACTAATACCACTCTTTCGGAGATATATTATGCCTATAAATTTTCAGCAATTTCTAGCTCAGTTATTTCTGATAATATGAGGGAAATTTTAAGTGGTCCTTATTCAAATACATACAGAGTGCGAAAATAGGACAAAATACCTTATTTCCTATGGATACATACAGTCTGTCTTCAGAATTTAAAATACACATTCTCACTTCTACCAACCTTATAAGGTGAAAGGCAACAATTTAGGGGGAAAGCTCATCAATTTTGTAATTAAGTATTTGATTATTCATGAAGTGCAGGAAATTAACTAAAGTGCGAAGGAATCTAGATTTGATCACTAGCATTTGATTGTTTGTTTGTTTGTTTGTTTTAACACAAAGAGAAAAGAAGCAGTCCTCTCTCCCAACATGGAAACTGCTGGTAACATAAGCACATAGCTCTAGCAAGCTCAGTTCAATTCAGATTTTCACTTTAACCAGATCACCTCCAAGCATGTGGCTAGTACGTGCCCAAGGAGAATATCTACAGACAGCCTTCTAAAGACTTGAAGGAACTGATTTAACAACCAGCCTCCAGGTCTTTTGCCAGGTAATAGGGGAGATAGTTGTGGACAAATAGTTTTTCTATGATTTCATTCAGGATTTTGTTGTTGTTGTTGTTGAAACATAATTGATTATGCATATTTGTGCTGTACAGAGTTGACTGTCAGTATCTGTGCACAATACGTGGTGACTAAATCAAGAGAGTTGGCATAATCATCATTACAAAATGTATTCATTCTTTGTGTTCTTTAACCAATTTCTAATTCGATTCATGATTTCTACACCCAGTTGCTCCTGGTGCACAGGGTTTCAATTTGAGCTGCTGGAAGACATCACTGGAGATCTATGGTACTTCAGTGTTTGGAAGGAGCCCCATGAGGTAGAATCTGGCACCCAATACCCTCTTCCCACTCTTTAAATAGAGAAGCTTCCTTTTCATGCTTTTGTTTATATGTTAGGCTTCCAAGAAAAAATGTGATTCAAAAGAATTATGCCGCTCCCTTAAACATTTGGAATGGCTCCTGCATTTTCCTTTGAAGATTTTCTCCTTTCCAGATAACAGGTCCTCTGTTACCATTTAAAATCAAGGAACCTAAGTCAGAACTTGCATATAATTTCTGTTTCCTATTTGTTTAGTTGTACAAATGTATTCAACTTAATGAATGGCATTCATCAATTTACATTTGGTACACTAATATTAATTTTCATTTTATGGAAGTTTTAATATAATGCTATACAAAGATTCTCCTTTCATGTGAGAAAATTTTGTAGATTCTTCTTTCCTCTTAGCAAAACTGCAAATGATTAAGAAAGCATATAAGAATGTAGGACATTAATTCTGTTCACAAACAAAACATCCAGAGACTTAGAATTTAAAATTAAGGAAATAGTAAAAGCAAACCAACAAAAACCAAAGAAATACGAGGTGCAAAAACTTCCCTATTGGGGAACCAGGACAAAGGCCATAAAAAATAAATTTATGTTAAAATATTTGGATTCAGATTAAATGTATGTGAATATTCGGGGTGGTAGAAAATTCTGTTTCATCTAAGCTCACTCTTTCATCCCTAACCATTGCTTTCTATTGTTCAAAGACGATGTTGTACAGGATAGATTGACTGTGCAGACACAGTACAGACCCGGCCGGGAATTTATTTGCTGAAACCCTGCATTTTTGTAATGTTCCTGTGGGTGCCTTTCAGAATAAAGTGGAAACAAAAACAGCAAGTGACTCACTCCGTGATAAATGAATGTTCCCCAAAACACGAGCTTGTAATACCAGCCAGAGTTACTGATTCAGACTTGTCAAGGATAACATGAAAGAAAACAGAGAAAGGTTTCTTACAATGCCAACTTAATCAAAAGCTTCAAACATGATAATAAAAACATTTGGTGGAAAAAAAAAAAAAAGGAGAAGATACTCAGCCATTTTTCTGACTAGAATGAGATAAAGTTTGGAGGAAATGTGGATTCTGTCATTAAAGGATATAAATATTTAGTCAAATTTGTACCTCAAAATCAGGTCTTTATAATGCTGATACCTCTTGGTTTTCATGGCATTTGTAAAATAAATAGAATCACTGTTTTTAAGAGTGTATCTATCAATTGAGCTCAGCTAGAATTTAGAGTTTGGCTTGGGGGTAGATAAGACCAGTTGTCACTAAAGTTATTTAGCTGCATGTCCTGCTGTATTCAAGGAAAAAATTGCACTGGACATTGCCTTTTGTTGGTAGAGGGGAAGATAGGCTGAAGACAGAGAAAGGAGTTCAGTGCACCTGGACTGAGGTAGCTAGTGAAGCAATTGCTGTCCTTGCTTTGAGGGACAGTTTTGAGGACCAGATGAAAGGGGCTGAATTAGAAGTTGAAGTTGCTGTTTTCATGATAGATTTTTATGAGTCTCTACCAAATAAAAAGAGCTACTTTATGATACAGGGAGAGAGGTATTTCTCCTCTCCTGCATGGGACCAGGTATTACTTGCCATAACTATATGGTAGCTCAGGGACCTGGGAGCCAGCAGCACCCTTGACCTAAACAGGGATGTTCATATGAAAATGTCCAAGAAATAAGCGTTAAGACAGAAAGTAAAAGGAACCAACAGGTGACAAGAACAAAGCAACTGCCAGAAGGAAGTGGAGAATCTGCAGGGGACCTGAGGCCCTCCAGACACACCGCTGGTCATGGAAGGAGAATTTGATGGTGTTCTCATAAATGTAGGTACCTTTCCATGCAGACCTACTGTGATGGTATGGGTCAACTTGGCTAGACCACAGTACTCGGAAATGTGGTGAAACATCAGTCTAGGTGTTTCTGGGAAAGTATTTTTTAGATGAAATTAACATGTAAGTCAGCAGACTCTGAGAAAACCAGGTTACCCTCCATAATGTGGGTGGGCTTCATACAATCAATTGAAGACCTTATGGCTTTCAACTAAGGAAGAGGGAATTCTACCTCCAGGGGAAGCACTCCTGGCCTCCAGCCTGCTGGCTTACCCTGCAGATATCAGACTTACCAGCCCCCATAGTCAACATATGACCCAATTCCTTAAATTAATTCTCTCTCTCACACACATACACACACACACACACATACACACACCCCCATATCCTATTGTTCTTTTTTTCTCTAGGGAACCCTTACTAATTCTACTGCTATGCATCAAGCTCCTAACACACATCATTTCTAGCTTGTAATAGCCTGTCAAAATATCTGTTATCCATTACCACCCCCTCTATGTGAAGGAAAAGACCAACACAGAAAAATTAAGTGACTTGATCAAGTCATAGATCTGATAAGTGATTGAACAGAAATTAAGTTCTATGTCTCTCACTCCAGAATTTGCACTTTGCCCATCGGCTACATTTGATAAATATTTTACTAAACAGTGTTTCTATCTCTGTAAAAGTCCCTAAAGTGTAAATCTTTATTATCGCATAGGCTTTAAATATCTTTGTGAGATTAGGCTATGTAAATTATAGTTATTCATTCCTGATAATCACCGAGATGCCAAAATATTAAGCAAAACCAATTAACAAAATAATCCAATAAGGAGATGATGTTTTTCATTTATATTAATAATGATATTTTAGGGAAATTCTGTTTTTAGAATTGAATGGAAAGATGACAATAGACAGTAGAATGGGTACAATTACTTCTACATTTTGTTAGTTAAAATTATATTTTCAACCTTTAAAAAATGAAACCTTTTCCATTTAAATGATCAATCCTTAAAGGAAAAAAAAATAAGACTTTTAGGCATATTATGTGCTATCTTAAATCATTTAGGTCTCCATTGGGGTTTCTAATATTAAAATTTTATTTAAATTCCATGAATAAAAACTCTACTATAATAAATGCAAGTGACATGGTCAACTGTGGCCAGAAGAATTGTATGTTTATTGGCCTTCGGCATGTATTATTGTTGTTTAAACAATGACAAAAACCCCAGTTTAGTCACTATTTTACAATTAACATGGAGCCCTGAAGGAAACAGGTCCTCAGGAAAATTTGACTGGGTGTACGAAGGATCAGTTTCTTCAGATATGCATTTTAGTTTGAACAGAAGATTGAAACTCAGGGCACAGCATATTTTAATACTTTTTACTTTTAACAAAAGTTGTTCTGAAAAGACACAAAGAAAATTCATATTCATATAAACTGAAAATTATATTGATTTCATGCAATATAATTTTTATGTTTATCAAAATATGGTGATTTTCATGCATAAAATCATAGAAATTATGGAATATATCCTACTTTAGGACATTTCTTCAAATTTTTCAAGATATTTAAAATATTTAAAATACCCTACATATATAACTTTGAAAGATAACAATTTATTTTTTACAAAGAATGCCAGCTAAAGAATATAAATGGTATGTCAAAATTAGACTTATCACCATTCTGCAATCCATAATAATAACTTATTTCAGTAAGAATCAACTACTGGGTGATAGAAGTCACTTGGCAAAAGTTTTTAGAAACAGGGACATTCACATTGCCACAAGACAGCAATCCTTCATGTATTATTTACATATATGTATAAATTACATATATCTACACACATACACACATATATATACACACACAGTCCTTCATAATGGAGATACCTGGCAGTCACCTTCATAAGAAAGTCATCAAAATTAGTATCACCATTAGAGGAACAACATAAAATTCTGTGCCTCTAAACAAAAGGACACAATGGGACGAACCCAGAATGCAGGACTTCCTAATGACAAATGTTCTGGATTCTTCAAAAATTCAGAGTATTACAAAATGAGTAAAAATATTAGTGTTATTAAATTATTATTAATTTTGATTTTCTTATAAAAGTGCCATGATTTCTACAATTTTTTCTAAAGGTTTTAGAAGACAATAATACAGCTCTGTGTGTGTGTGTGTGTGTATACGGATGGATATGCAGATGTAAATAGAAAGATTGATAGATAGATGGATAGATATAGATATATTGAGAGAGAAAAATGTAAATATGAAAAAATTCACAACTGGTGAATGTAACTAAAAGGCATTTACTAGTATTTATTGTACTTTTGCTTCAACTTTCTATAGATTTGAAATTTTTCAAAATAAAAATGTTTCATATGGTATAAAGCTATCCCTCTTTACATTTTAAAGGACCTAAGTGCATCTAAAACAAAGAGGCAGTGTATCTACACCGAAAGACAGAAGAAGAAAATCTATAACATTTTCTGAGAAACTTCAGTGTTCTTGGTGACTTCATGTATGTTTCAGGAAGAATTAGAATGCAGTTAGAATGCAGCCCTCAAAAGACAGTGTCCTGCCCGCCCAACTAACAGAACCACCAGCGAGTGGGTAGGAGTTGCTACGTTTACTGGAGTCAGCAGCTCTTAGGGAGAGTGGCACTGAGTCACTAGACGCAATTTGTACTGAGGCAAAGTACTCTGTCCCAACTGTCCTCAGCTGTCTTTGAATTGTCATAAGGGCATCAGAGAAAACTGTGAGTGCAGAACATTATAACCATCACCGAAGCTGGAAAAAGATGACTCACTCAGGTTGCAGTCTACAGAGAAAGTTTATTACTTTGGATAAGCAAAATCTACTGAATAAAAAAATCAAATCGTTGTAACAGCTAGAAGCAGCAAAGAATCCCCTTGGATTTGGGAAGCCCTCCAGTTCAGCACCATCTATCAACACATTCCTCAAAATCAAGAATATACTCATGCTCATAAATGTGAGAATTGAAATATCAATGGCCACAAGGAACGAATGTTATTACTCAGAATTCTGTCAGCATGTCCATTGATAGAGAACGGCTTACATTGTTATCAATTTAATGGGAAAATTTACAACTCTGATGGTCATTTTGGGTCAGATCCGAACACTCAGGCCTCTTTTTGGTTTAGAATTTTTTTTTTTTTTTACTATTTGTGTTGTGATATATACAAGTTGATTTACAAAGGTAATTTAATACTAGTGTAGATTGTCTACTATTACTGAAAATTCTTAATAAATGTAAATATTCATCAGCTTAGGGCTGATAGGATAGGTATGTGATACAGACGAATACTTAAAATCAAAGAAAAAACTTAAAAGTTGCTCAAAAAGGTTACATTCTCTAAAATGACCCTGTTTGTGTATATTCCTCAGAGTCTTATATCAAAATGCTATGGATATACAGTGATCAACCATGCCATAGCACTCAAACCAGAACACTTTTTGCCATCTCAAACACCAAGCCAAGAGGTGATTTCCTGATTTAATGTAACACACAAAGAAAGCATTTAAAGTACCATTTATTTCAGGCTCACAGAAATGAAAGAGAGAGATTTCACCACCCGGTAACTGGCCCAGGGCCTTCAGTGACCTCAGACACCTACCTGAATTTCCCAAAGTACCAATTCACTGAGATCATTTTTTCATTCTTTATTTTATTTAGTTGTTTCATATCACTGGGAATCATTAATAACTGCCAATATTGACCATTTTTCTACATTGTGTTTTAGAACGAACGATTGTCCAACTCTGAGGTCATAATCCATGGATATGCTTCCACAGAAAAATCCATTCTGAAAAAAGTAATGATCATACAATCATGATTTTTTAAACTCAGATACCTTAGTCAGGCAAATAAAAAAAAAATTCATGTATGACAGCATTCCACCTTAAGAATAGCTTATATGTAGGAATAAATACATATTCCTGTAGTGGCCAGATTTGCCTACCAAAATCTTTAATGTCATTCTAAATGTGTAAAAATAAGTTAATAGATATGCATAAAATAAGATAAAAAGTGGTTGAATTTATTTAACAAACAAACATAATCTATAAAAGCCTGAATAATTTTAAAAACTCGTATAAAAGAAGGAGGCAAATAGATGAAATAACGGCAGAAATTAAAAAGGAAGTCATCCTGACACTCTTCATGGCCACAGCTCTTTTAATTCATTATTTTTTTAACAAATGTTAATCAATTTATTCCCCTCATATGGTATTATTACCATTTTCCCTCAATCCCCTGAATTAACTAACCAAACAAACACGCAAAAAGAAGGAAACAAATACAATGTCCAAGAACAGCAGGGTCAGTTCGGTTGCTGAGAATCAGTCCTCCTGGAAAGAGCGTGAAGGGACTGAAATGTTTGATTTTTACCTGCTAGTGCAGTGGATTCTGGTGTACCACGTGATGCTGCTGTGGAACTTGAGTCCAACCAATACGGAGGACACTTGGCCTTTCCAGCTCAGCCAGCACAGAAGAAGAGATGCCCTGTACTTGGGCTCAACAATTAAAACTCCTTAACTCTAAATTAAGGTACTTCTGCACTTTTTCCCCAAAGAAATAGACCGTGCAATGCAGTGCATTCTTCTCTCTCTCTCTCTCTCTCTCTCTCTCTCTCTCTCTCTCTCTCTCTCTCTCTCTCATATGGGTGCTGGTCAGAGGAAACAAGACTTCTGGGTCAGAGATCAAGGACAGATTATCACCCCCAGTAATAGCAGTAGGTGGTGTATCAGAGCACTTTTGTGCTGCTTCCTCAAGCTCTAATTCCCACACAGAAAAACAAAGAGGATCAGGTGAAATCAGTACTCACAGGGGGCTGCATTATAGGAGAGGAACCTGAGCTTAGGGAAAACAAATGTTTTATAATTGAGAGTAAGCATTTCTGTGCATTGCTCTACAGGGAGGCATGATCTCTCTTTTCTGAGGCTGTTTGCTATACAAGCATCCTTGAAAAGACAGTCCAGAAGAGAACAGCAGTTAGTGCCTGAGTTCTAAAATGTGCAAAAATGTGAGGGATCCTTTGTCTCCCAAAAGGGATACACTGGGAGGTAACAAAATAAGCTATAGAAAATGTTCACTCTAAATAAGAAGAGTCAAAGGAAGATAAGAAGGAATGCCTGGAATAATGTCAATTTTGGTCTACTGAAAACAGAGAATTAGATCAGGAAATTATGCAGCATACTATCTACTGCAACACTATTATCAAAAGATTAATGTCTCTTCTGATTTATGGTAAATCTTTCTGATTGTCCAATGTAATATTAAGAGACCGTACCTGTCCTAGCAGTTAATTAAGTAAATCAGTGTTTCTAAACTAAGTGTGATTTGGCAACTTCTGAAGATATTTGGAGTTGTCACAGCTGGGAGTCCTACTGGCATAAGTTGAGGGTAGGATGCCCATAATTCTATAGCGCACAGAGCAGCCTCCTAAAGCAAATAATTATTCAACCCAAAAGCCAATGGTGCCCAGATTTAAAAAGCTTAATGTATATTTGCCTAATCTCAATAATTTTACCTAATCTGAAATAGTATGGAATAATATTGTTTAAAATACATGATCATTGAGAAAGTGTTGACTCACAGGGTTTATATTTGTATCAAGTTAGCAAACACATACATATATTTTATGCTTTGTTTTACTCAAAATTTTCAGAAATCACTTTTATAAATGTATCAGATATATTCTGATGACACTAATTTAAATAAAGGTTTTACTCTTTAATTCATAATTAGATGTCCTGTTAGTAAAATACACATTGCAATGGAATGGAAAAAACAGATTTCACCCTCAAACTTTTGGAGATGGGATCCTAGAACCATCACGTATCAGTTGCATAATCTTGGGAAAATGACATAAATCCTTTGCCCCTCAAGTTCTCAGCCTTCAAATGGAATAATTATAATATGCAATATTAATATTGGTTGCACAATGACATTACAAGAGTTAATTGAAATAATAATGGAATGGTAAAGTGTTTTGTAGATTCTAAAGCTGCTAATATTAGCTGCGATGTTAAGAGCAATGCTTTTCTTTTTTTTTTTTTTTCTTGACATCAAAGAGAAAGTAGTAATAAATGGCCTATTCTCTTTCTGTAGTATCATTGATTTTTTAAATCCTGAAGGATTGTAATCATAGTCTTTTTTTTATTTTTCTTCAGTGATTTTTAGTTTATCCTATTTCAAAGGCCAGGTATGTGCAATTACATAGAGTAACCTGTCAAAAATTAGAATGGCATTTGATGTAGCCTCACAGTGGCATGTTCCATGAAATGCCTGAGAGCTGACTTTTCAAGCCTTTCAAAATTGGAAAATTCAAGATTAAACGTGAACAAGAGCCTACTCAAGAAAGTGGAGTTACATATGTCATTTTCATCTGCTGGCAAAATCATTATTTTCCTTTCGTTCCAAGAGAAGCAAAGTCTTGACTGCTTCATGGGTTTGATTAATAAAATGTATCTTGCTCAAATCCAGTTTTACAAGAGGTGTTAGTAAATCTTTTTAAAGGAGGTTTTTAAGGCCACGGTAGAAATGACTTAAGTGGATTAAAATACTGAAATATAAAACCCACCTGAGACTTGCCCAGCTGGGATACCAATTGTTAGATAAGATTTTGTTGGTGTAAGTACAAGAATGGCATACACTGCTTATAAAAGAACATGAGACTGGCTGAACACAAATGTTCTGTGTTATACTGGATGATCACAAATGTTGAAGAAGTGTCTGAGAAGAACATAGGGTTCCTTCTTCAGAATTGCATATAAAAAATCTAATATCTCATCTGTTTCAAGTCTGGTTCCAGCCCCAGATGTCGATTAAATTGAGGGCCAAAATAGATCTACATAAAGATGAAGCAGAAATGAGGGTCTCTTTGAGCTGTACTGACCTGTAAAATATCATCCTGATGAATTTGAATGACATTTAGTGAGGGAAGTTTCTTAACATCATTTTATCATCAACTAAGGAGGCCACCTGAATTTACAATGGCCTAATATTTGAACATTTACACTGGAGAAGCTATTTATGCTCATTAACAGGATGGGAGAAGATGACAAATAAAAAGTTGAGAATTAAAATCATTTCACATATGTGGATAAATTTACTTAAAAAAGAACATGAATTTTATCCCAGCACCATTTGCTGAAGAGGCAGTCTCTTCCCCAGTGTATAGGCTTGGTGTCTTTGTCAAAGATCAGATGGCTGTAGGTGTGTGGGTTGGTTTCTGTATTCTCTATTCTATTCCATTGATCAGTGTGTCTGTTTTTATGCCAGTACCATGCTGTTTTGGTTATTATAGCTTTGTAGTATAGTTTAAAGTCAGGTAGTGATTATGCCTCCAGCTTTTTTTTTTTTTTTTTTTGCTCAGAATTGCTTTGGCTATGCATGGTCTGTTGCTATTCCATATTAATGTCTGGATATTTTTTTTCCATTTCTCAGAAAAATGTCATTCAAATTTTGAGGGGGATTGCATTGAATTTGTATATCACTTTAGGTAGAATGGACATTTTCACAATGCTGATTCTTACAATCCAACTTGGAATATACCCAGAGGACTGGAAATCATCAAGTTGAAGGTATACCTATTCTCCAATGTTCGTTGCAGCACTCTTTACAATAGCTAAGAGCTGGAGCTGGCCCAAATGTCCATTATCAGATGAGTGGATATGGAAACTGTGGTATATCTACACAATGGAATACTACTCTGCTATAAAAAAGAATGAGATACTGCCATTTGCAGCAACATGGATGGACCTAGAGAGAATTATATTAAGTGAAACAAGTCAGGCACAGTAAGAGATATATCACATGTTCTCACTTATTAATGGGAGCTAAAACTAAATAAATAAATAAACAAATAACCTGGGGGGGGGGAGACACAACAATTACAGTTCCTTGAAGCTGATACAACAAGACAAGCGAACAGAAAGGAGGTTGTTGGGAGGGAGGGGGGAAAGGGAGGAGGGAGGGAGGTTTCGGTAATGGGCCACAATAATCAACCACCTTGTATACTGACAAAATAAAATAAAATTTAAAAAAAGAAGATAAAATTTGTTTAAAGTTCTTAATTTATGAAACTGTCCTAAGGAACACAAAATAAAATTGAAATACAGATGAAATGGTAGCAGAGATAATAGAATTGACACAAACCATTTGTTCTCAAAGATGAGAACTTCCTATATTTCCATAGATTGCAGAATTTTTTTGAACAATTATACCCATGAATTTTCAGGTTCCTTTTAGAATACTTCTAGAAATATAGAAGTAAATACTTCTGGAAGGAAATAAAAGACTATTTCCTGTAGACTTTCCCAAATGGTCTAATTCGGTACTTCTAGAACTTGAATTTAATTGAACTGAAATCAATTAACTGAATTAGCCAATGTACTATTTAGATCAGATTTTGTGAAAAATATTGATTAATAAAAATATCAAGCACAAAATTCTTTATCATTCTTATAGAAGTGTAGAAATATAGTTTTGAAAATTGAAAATAGGTCTCAATGAGTCTCATATCTCTGCAATGTAATAATTTTTCTTTCTCAAAGGTTGATGCTAATAGTTAAGGACAATAATTATGGTGTACTGAGGCATGAAAAATAGATTATCTATACAAAGAAGGATGAACTTTGTTTCCAAAAGTCCTGTTACAATCACCTTTTTAATGTTTATTTCTTCATAGATACTATATTCTTAACTTTTTGTTTTCAAAAAGGTGTGATTTTATTTTATCTTAGTAGGTCTACAATTTCTGCCTATAGCACAAAAGAATAAAAAACTCAGAACACCTCCTTTGTTGACTGAAGCAGGCACGTGGCAGGCTCTATGAGGGCCCAGTCGCAGAAGGCAGGTGCAGCTCCTCTGCCTCCTGCAATCTCTTCTTGTCCTAATATTGGGAATGTGAGCAATGCCGTCCGGAGGCTTGGGCCTAGTGGGACAAGTGAAGATTCCCAACTTCATGCAAAGCACCAGATGCAGTGTTCAGAATGTCTGGATGCTGTTGGGAAATTGCAGACAAAAGAATCAGAGCCCAGTCTATGGCACAAGGGAAGGAAAACTTGCATATAGTGACATAGTACTCCCCATACCACCCATATGGAATGTACACTATTAAGCACAGCTGTTAAAGAGTGGAGAGCATGATGGAGACCGCTCCAGAGGATGGATACACAGTGGGAAACATTTAACGGCCGTGGTGAAGAATTTAGGCACATTTAATGACAGATGGGCTTTTGTGGAAATACAAGATCAAATAAGGAGAATATATTGATTTTATCTTGAAATTGAAACTTCTGTTCTGCATATTACAATTGGGAAATCAACAATAAATAGTTCATCATCAGGGATTTTTGATAGATTCTTGAAACCTAACATTTATTTAGTTTTGTTTATTCTTAGACCAAATTAATTATATAATTGTTACATACACCCACTCTGGGATCAGAGATGTCTGCATTTGAATTCAGTTTATTGTAAAGGAATTCCTCTGTGAGTTTCAACCTCTTTATCAAAATAAAAATAATGAGAATAAATATTCTTGCCTTGAAATGTGATCAGGAGTTTTAAATGTGATAAAATATAAAAGCACCAAGTGTTATTTTCTTTCCTTTCAAATACAATCCTATTAATAGATCAGTTTACCGTTTTACCATTTCTCTAAACAATCTAAGCAGGTTATTCAGTGATAGTGAAAATGTGAAGCCTTGAATAAGTTTAGGGAATAGAACAGATATATCTATTAAAAAATAAAATAAAAAGAGCTATATGCCAATGTTGTTGTATATTCTCTTAATATATTTTATGTTTATGGTAAAGCCTTGCCATATAGTACCTCCTACCCACCGTACAGAAATCATGCTGAGATAATGGAATTGGCTGCTGCACCTTAGGAGCTCAAATGAAAACAAGCAGCAACTATAATCATCACAGCCTCTGGAGCTTGTGTAGCAGAATGTTTGGAGCTTGTTGTAACACGTGTTGCAACACGTGTCCTGGGTAGGACTCCTTCAAGGATCTGCAGGCACTGGGCCAGCTCCTGAACTCTGAGCTGTATGATTACTTTCACAGCTACACAGAGCTCCTCACAAAGTTGAGCAATGGGGTGAGGCTGGGAAACCCACAAAGATGAAGAAGGAGAGAATGGATGATGTGTGACTCCAGGCCCTGTGTTTCATGTCCTGGCAGAATGCTAGAAGGTGTTGTAAATGCATATCTGGAGGACCACCCTGGTTAAAATCCACTCACCCAGCTACCAGCTCACTCAACTGGCAAATTCGAGTTAACAATTTTCCCTTTAATCAAATATTTTTAAAATAAGAGAAGGCTCACCTCCAAGCAAATTGCTTTATTCAATTAAAATCCAGCAGAAATTGTGACACTCAGAGATTGGGAATTCCTTGTGTGGAAGGGTAAGCTGAAAAGCATAAAGACATTCCAGCCTTGGGTGGGGAGTTTTGAACCTCCAAGGGCAGGCTTGAGCTCTGGCTTTGCAGAAACATGAAGGAGGAGCCCGGATTGGGGGAGAAGAGAACTTTGAAACTTTCTGAGGCAACGTTTTTTTCTTTCACTTTGTAATAGAGGCAGTTGATTCAGTATTACGTGTGCTGCAAATGCTAAGACTTTAAATTAATACACATTTGTTTCAGATTGAATACATTCCATGTTCCTGTTCTTCAGTCATTAGATTTGAGTGTGACAGTCTTGAGTAAGTCCTAATATTTCAACAGAAGAAAATAAAATAGATAAATTTTCTAAATGAAAAATAAAAATCCCGTGGAGTTTCTGGAATGTCCTTTAAAAGCTATTTGTTTTTGATGGGCTCGTTGTCGGTCTGATTACGGCCTGAGCTCATCTCTCCCAGGGCCTCGTGTAGAGCCTGGCGCTGCTCAGGCACCTCTGCAATTCCTCCATCCCTTTCTTCAGGGCCTCTAGGGCCCTCTTTAGGGTCTGAATACACAAACATATTTTGCACATGTGGGTGTTTTGAAAATGCTATTTGATGATAATGATGATGATTTCCTGAAAGTAAGGGTTTCTCATCAGAGGAATGTGTGACTGTTGGAAGCTTTTGATTAGTTTTCTCTTGATCTCCTTTAAAAATAGGATGGAACTCATCTGTTTGGGATGGAGAGAGGGTAGTCTCTTCTAAAGGCAGAGGGAGGATGGGAGGACTTCAAGGTCCTTTCTACTTTTACGATTCTATGAGGTAGGATCATTTATTCTGAAGAAAAGGCTGGAAGGTTTAGTGTGTAGAAGATGGTGACCAGTTGCTGTCTTCTTGCTGATTTTAAAGAAGGAAATATTTTTAAGTTTGAGCACGAGTGATTCATGCTTTGAGAGAAGAATTTTGTGACACCAAGTCTGTGTCCAAACCAAGTACAAAAGAATCCAGAAAATGAAGTCAGCTCACTTTCCCAAGTAACATTCTACTCAAGGTTGAAGAGAATCCTTTAATAAGCAGAGGAGAGTGCACCTGTATTTTATTTCTCTGTCTCTCTCAAGATTAGCCTAGTCTTTCCTGAAGATAAGTTTTAGCTTAGTGAATTCTTCATGAGAATCTCTGGAGAGCAAGGTGATTTATCCGGTTCCTCAAATGCATGGGTTAATTCTCATTGTTTTTAATTTCTAAAAAGCTACCCAAGAGTTTATGGAATGCAGCTAAGATCCACTAGACGATGACTTTAATGTGCTGTTATATTTCGGTTATTCTGAGTTCAAGACTAATCATGTGTTATAAATTGTACTAATTTTATTAATTTCAGATAGACAAACAAGGCATTAAAATGTTATATTGAAGTCACTACTCTCCCAGTCTTTCATATTAGGTAAAATTACATCAATTAGTACTTTAAGAAGGGCTTTTGCTTGAGGTTTTTGGAAAATTTATTTAGAAATATTGAAAAGAAAGGTCAGCTATCCAGAAATTGTACTAATATATTGGTACAAAATACTTTACCAGCATCCTTTGGATTCTTTACCAGCATACACTTGGAATAGAGAGTGATTGATTAAAAACTATTAATAACTGGTTATTACAGGTATGAAACAATATGAAAATACAAAATAATCATGAATATCTATAAATCCTATAGGGAGTTGATTGTTTATAATATTATTTTCCTTCATTTTTAACAACTCAAAAAATATTTATTATAAAATATCAATAACAAAAGAACTACACAATTTAATATTTATACCTTATGGACAAAGTAATAAATTTCTATATAAATTTATCATGACATTATTAAATTCTAAGAAATGTCAAATAGTCAGGATGTCAGGTCACCACTATAATCTACCAAAATTCTTTCAGGTATTATTTAATAATATAACATACACACACACACACACACACACACACACATAATATTGTTGGGGATACTTTATTTTCGATCACTGGAAAAGAAAAACCTAAATTTAATTTGAATGGGCATAGATTTCAGAATATTTAAATATAGCTAATTATATTGGTTGGGGTGCACTCAAATACAAATAACAGAGAGCAGTTTAACAATGAGAAGGATGTCTTCTATGCTGTCACTAGGAGTCCCCAAGTAGGGAGGTTCAGATTTTGTCTAGTCTCACTGGCCATCCCCAGAAGTAGCTCTCCTCACGCTCTCTGTAGGCTTTAGTATGTCTAGGCATTTCATGCACATATCTCGTGCATATATCTATCCAGCAGAAAGAAAGGGACTGTTCCTCCCTGTATTTCTATTTACCAGAAAGGAAACTTTTCTGAGAAGCCCTCCATCAAAGTGTCTTACACCTACTGTTTAACAGAGCTAGGCTGTGTTCCCTCTGTAGTCCCCTGGGATTACCATGACTGGCTTTGGGTAATTGGAATTTACCCCCAGGCTGGAGGTAATGTCACGTTTTATAAATACATGTTTTACTGAGAAGGGTACCAAGAAGTAAAAAGAAAGCTGTTGAGTTGGCAACCAATAGAGTGTCCAGAATACACATACATCCTAAATCCACATATTTTCCTGTTTTATTTGTTAAGCCATAACATGACAGAAATGTCATCCCTGTATGCATATCCATGCAGATATACCCCCAAAAAGTGAAAATAGTAATAAAAGCAAATGAAAGAAATCATGCTAATCATAATCATTCATATCAAGAAACAGAGACCAACTCTTCTAATTCCATTTGCTTATTGTACCAGCCAGATGGAAAGTCGCTTTTAATTTGTGCCAGATTTTTCAAACCATCATACCAAGATGTAGTTACCACTTTTGCATGCTTTGCATACAGAAATTAAAACTTAGAGTTTAATCTTAATAAAGCCAAATTCTTAATATTTACATTTACTCAGTGAACTGGAAAATAATTCTTTATATGATGAAAATATTGGTGACTTTGGATATTTTATCTAAAGAATATGCACATAGATTTGAATATTTCATGTATATAATTATGTGTTACTACTATAAGATTGTAATTTGATCTTGATTAAAGAACATTTTGTTCTTAATGCAGTATGCTATGTGGTAATTTTTCTACAAGCCAAAGAAAACAGATTGTATAAAATCCGCATAAATTTGAAATGTGCTTATATTTTAGATATGATTGGCACTTGTATTTGCTCTAAGTTTCATGGGTGTCAACACTACTCCCATTCCTGAATCAAAATGCACAGGCAGCAGATAGATCAAGAAAGGAACATTGATGATTTTACTATAACCTGATACTTCTATTTGTCATTGGGAAATAAATTGACTTTACATTTTCCTAAATTGATGACAGTACAACAGCCAAAAGTGATAGAAGAGTTAAGAGGATAGAATAGTCAATAGTACCATCAAATATAGAGAAAAGATTACTGTATATAATAAGCTGATATTTATCCCTATCTAATAAGCAATACATATATTTTGTATTGAATTACCAATATAATTATTGCATACAAAATATCTTTTCATAATGGAGTCTCAGAATCAGATAAAGCATTTCAGAGAAACACTTGAGCAGAGTGATAATGACTACTTTTTGTTCTACTCAGTATCAATTCCCCAGTACCAGGAGGTGTAATACAATCGGCCTAGCCAAACATGATTCGCATGTCCCCAGCTTCCAGGCTCTCTTACATCTAGGCATGGACACATGGCCCAGTTTCTGCCAACAGGGTATAAGTAGATGACATCCCAAAGGGTTTCTAGAAGGGTTTTTTCCTTTCCTGATGAAGCAGAATGAATGATTCTTTCTCCTGTCCTCTTGTTCTCGCTTTGATTTTAGATGTGAAGTCCAAAGCAATGGCAATCATTGGGTTTAATCTTGACATCATTGTCACGAATCCAATGCCAACAGCTGCCTACATCCAGGAAAAAAATAGACCCTTATTTGTTTAAATCACTGTTAGTTGGATTACCTTTTACTTGTAGCTGAAAGCTTTCCTAACTGATATAGATAGTTTTAACTATGTCACTGTAAGAATATAAAAAGTATTATGCATTCATCTAGTTATTTGAAAAATGAAGTGACAGTACCTAGTCATCACAGATCAATTGATATTAGTTTTCATGTACATACATGCAAATTGACCCATCTAATACTGCCTCATGAAACATAGAAAAACTAATTATTTAGAAGCTAGTGTATTTAATCCTATCACCCAATCCTTTGGTAGAACAACAATATTATATTGGGTCAAATAGGCCATTACTGTGTCATTTTGATTTTTGATTGCTCCACAAAACACAGAACCACATGAGTGTTTTATTACTAAAAGGCATATTTTTTGGAGGGGCGTTTTTATCTTTGACCAAACCTTAAGAAAGTTTTTAAATGTCACATTGTGTACAACACAAATTTCTTTTAATCTGGAATAGTGTCTATGGCATTTGCTATAACCAATGCTTAAGGGAAAGCATGAAATATTGTTAGGTGCTGAATGACATACCTATTTGCTTTTTCTAAAGAACAATGCCCCTGCTACCTGCTTTAACTATTCATTAACGATTAAGAGGTGACATGGCAGAGGTTGAGTGTAGGCTTGGGAATCAGACTCTTTAGGTTTGATCCCTGATGCTTGTTAGACACTCGACCTTGGGCAAGTTATTTACCATTTAGACTTCTTTTTGCTTATCTCTAAGCATGTGATAAAAGTAGATATACCTACAGTGACAATTTTCTTGTATTAGTAATTAGGAAGACAAAACAAAAATATTTATTTTAAAAAGTTGGCAGGCCTGTAGTTTTCTTTCTTGGTTATATCTTTACCTGGTTTTGGTATCAGGTACTGGGAATATACCCAAAGGAATGGAAATCATCAAGTCGAAGGTATACCTGTTTCCCAATGTTCATTGCAGCACTCTTCACAATAGCCAAGAGCTGGAATCAACCCAAATGTCCATCATCGGATGAGTGGATACGGAAAATGTGGTATATCTACACAATGGAATACTACTCAGCTATAAAAACAAATGAAATACTGCCATTTGCAACAACATGGATGGACCTTGAAAGAATAATATTAAGTGAAACGAGTCAGGCAGAGAAAAAGAAATACCACATGTTCTCACTTATTGGTGGGAGCTAAAAAAAAATAAAAACAAAAAACAAATCAATTCACTCACATACACACACACCCCAAATGAAATACAAGAAATCATCCGAGACTACTATAAACAGCTATACGCCAACAAGTTCGAAAACCTGGAGGAAATGGATAAATT